>NC_133536.1:81546137-81658637 GCF_048544455.1 Silene latifolia
CTTAATTCCAAATTAAACATAAAATTATGTAAAAATTAAAATTAAAATTTTGAATATTCTATATGAATTTCTAGAACCTGGAAATGACAAATTTTCAAGCCCAAAAATCGAATTTACAATTATGACTATTTAAAGTTCCTATTTATCAATTTTACAATATAAAAATCAATTTATTCCAAATCAAACGAAATTTGACATGCAACTTTAGATCTGATGTTCATATCACATATACATTATTGAAAAAAAATTTCATGCCATAAAATTCATTTTAGCTATTTTTGCTAAAATAGTCACTATTTATGTGATTTTTACATCTAAAAATCATAAATCATGCAAAATAAAACCATTTTATCTCAAAATTTACATACAATGTGTAAATGTGGCATGTGACAACATACTAAAATTTTATGGACAGAATTGAAGTCTAACTAGTTTTAACCAAAATACCTCTATTTAATCAATTTTTATCATGTAAAAATCATAAATCATGCAATATAAAACACTTTTATACAAAATTTTACATACAATGTGTAAAATATGCATGTGAGGTCATGTAAAAATTTCAAGGTCAGAATCATAGTCTATCTAATTTTAGTATTTTAAGTGTCATTTTATTCAATAAAATGTAATAAAAATACTAAAAATCATATTAGAGAGCAATAAAGTACCATAAATCATAAAAATGACCTAAATTAATTTAGGACCAGAATGTTATTCATGCCAAAAATTTCGTGGTATTTATCCTCATAAATCACAAATTTCTAATTTTATATGTTAACATTTTAACTCGAAAAACAAAGACCGATTATGCATGCAACAACCATTGCTCTGATACCAATTGTAAGATTCATTAACCTGTTATTAGACACATCTAATAACTATATAAGTTTAGTTTAGTCATAAACTAATTAGATCTTATGCATGCATAACAATAAAATACAAAGTAAGAACAAAACCGATCTACTTACATTGAGGGCCGAAAGGTTATACTAATTTGAACATCTTCCAAATTAGTCTTCTTAAGAAAATCCTAGTGCTCCAACAAAACCCTTAGATTCAATAGTGGAATCTACTCCTCAAGGATTTGTACCAAGATAACCCACTTAATACAAGTACTAATTTGTTACTAGAAATTAGTATATGTGCCCTAAAATAACAACTAATATTATTAGTTTACTACTTGTAGTAATGATAGAATAATATTAGAGATTTGTGAGTTTTTACTTCTTAAGTTTTCAACAACAATTAGAGAGAGTTTTTAATTATCAATGTGATAATATTCTACAAGAATGAATTGCTTGAAATAAGAAGAGAAAAACTCTCTTTATTCACTTAGGGGGCCGGGTGGTATAGGGGAAGAGTGCCCAATGCATTTGCAAGTTGATCTTCTCAAGAGTCTAGGCATGCAACCCTATGATTAGTAGGGTATGATTGTGTTCCCCTTCAATTAAATAAACAAAACACAACCATCCCCTATAATCCTCATTTACACGGCACACATGAGATAAAATGGGTCCATTTTAAGTTTGTCAATTGTCAATTTGTAGAGTGTGACATATTGAACATGTTACTAAACATGTTATTAAATAATGCATTTTTAACTTATTAAAAAAATTATATTAACAAAATAAATCACATACAAAAATTAAATTGTAATTCATGATTACAAGTACTTAAAATGGGTCATTGGATTATAAATCACAACAACTTGTATTTATAATAAACTATTCATTCTTATTTTAATTATTTCATAAACAATAATAAAACCTAAGCAATAAAACAATTTAATTACTTAGTACGAATCTTTATTTAATCAAATTACAATAAGATACGTATTCTCACTCACAAAATCATTTGTTCAATTTTAAGGAATTAATTAACTTGTATCAACATACAATTAATTAATTAATTAATTAATCAATTAAGAGTGTTACCCTAGAGGTATGACCTTAAGGGAGCAACTGATCACCACCGTCATATGACAGTAATGTCAAACTCTAGCCAGCCAATCATTACCGATTAATGTGGATCAGTTGACAATAAAATATTACATTCCCTCAGCATTCTTAATATGAGATTTAAACATGTGATCACATTATTGTCGAGGACACACACTCCAACAGTTTGGGCCAAATTCTGCACATTGGGCCAATAGAGAAGTAGGTCTACCAAGAGTTGCATAATGGATTGGGCCGAATAAATCAATGGCCATGAGGATCCCGTGAGTTAAAAGCAGTCAAGGAGATCGGGTGTACGGTTAGGTACCATGGTTCTGATTTGGGGTTACTCGACCTTGGGGCACGGTTAGGTGTCATGGATCGAGTATTAGATGCGGATAGGTCACCGCATGTCGAATCGGGTGTCGCCCATCCCGAGAGTCTGGATCCAGGTTTAGACTAGGACCGTATTATTATCGTCGTCCTACCAAGAGGTTGGATTCGAGGTGTTTGTCTTGTTTGAGTCCATACTACGTAAATGTCTTGCTTGACTATGGTCATTGGCGTGTCCTTATATACGAGAGTTCACGTCTTATATGATTGTTTGTGAGAGTCTTGGTCCTATCGGACACTAGTGGTGAGATGCCAACCCCTAGTTGCGATATGATCGTCGGGATCGATGTTCTCATCCGTTCTTATGGTGAGATGCAAGCCATACGTATGATTGCGACATTAGTAGCCACGTCCCGTGCTATGGTTGTTAAGAAGTTTTCAAAGTAATGGCTATGGTGTCCATCCATGTATTTTCTATTTAATTGATCCGTTGTTTACCTTCTTCATATGATTCGCCTAATCTCATATCCATGTTTTGTTCCTTTGAATGCATGTTTAATATAATGTACCATGCCTAACTCATTATGATTATCGTTTATATTCCCTTGTTCATTATTATTCAAGTATGATGCATGATCAATATGTTTAATTAAGTTCTTGCTTACTTGTATTTTGACATATTGTGGCTGGGAGAACCCTGAGTTACTCCCCACTAACTGGGGCGTTCATGTTTGCATGAATGACAGGTTCGTGATGCAGATTATATGGGGAAGACGTGTGAGCTAGCGAGAACGTTGACCCTTGGACTTTAGTTATCGTTTTCTTAGACTAACCTATCTTTAGACTTGTGCTTATTCGTGGGATATCTTTTCCTCAACGCACTTTGTTTTTAATTGTAAAGCTTAATTATCTTACCTTTCATTTTCGTTTGATCACTTATGGTGGATTTCACACTTTAAACTTTTAAAGGTTTTAAAAATCTCGTATTTTTCCGCTTAGAATTAATAGTTCTCGTGATGCCTCATCGAGGGGTGTCACAGTTGGTATCAGAGGCTATGTTGCTCCCGACGCACACACGTGCACCCCGAACTTAAATTGAACTTGACCTCAAATAATAAATGAGAGATGGGTAGAACTAAGGACCTAAGTTGGTAGTCTCTTTGTGCATGCTATTTGTTAGGTGCTAACATGGTTGACTCTTTTGGTGTCTTGAGGAGATGGTACGACCAACCAAGGTGGAGAATACTATCATGGAATCCCTTACTCTAATTCTTCGGAATCAACGGAATGCCAATGCTCAAGTTAATCATCGCCCCATCCGTCGTGGCAAGAGGCCATTTGTGTCCTCATCTTCGTCATCTGCTAACAAGAAGAGGTTGGTGCCGAGAGTCCAAGGACAAAGAGTACAAGACCATGGAGGACAAGAGCCAATAGTGCAAGAGCCGAAAGGACAAGTCCCTACATCTACTAATAGGCTTAAGAAGAACCGCAAGTTCTTCAAGTGTAGGCAAGCTTATCACCCCGGGATTGGATGCTATGATGTGCCCTTGAAGTGTTACCATTGCGAGAAGCCCGGACATCTCATAAAGGATTGCCTCGAGAAGAAGATTACTCCTCCTCTCCCTCATGCTCCGGAAGCCGAGCCAAGAAGAGTCATTCTTGTCGAGAATCAAGTCGGAACCGCCGTTCCTCCCGACACCGTTATGGGTGTGTTTTCTATCCTTGATCCACCTTTCCTTACTTTTATCCCTTGATGCTCATCCCTCCTTTCTAAACTCTCTTTTGCTTTAACTTGGAAGCTAGTTTGGTACCCACCCGACCTATTCTTCGTTTTTGTTTCTCCTTCCACAACATCTTGCATATGGATCTGTTTCTCTTGAAGGGTGCCTTTACCGTCTCGAAGATGCCTTTCTCTCTTTGGGTGCTTTGCCATATTCCCTTATCTTTGTGCTTCTATACCTTTTGCAACTCTTATCACATATCTTGGGAGTTGTCTTTGTACCTTCTCTCCTTATAAGAGCCCCCTTGTACACCTTCATCTTTGCCTTATGGAATGGTAACTTTGGTCGGAAAATTTGACTTTTGTGAAGTTTATTTGTGTTTGACCCTTAACCTTAGCTTTGAGAGGTTGTGGTGTTAGAAAAGCTTAGGTAGTGTGATGAGACATGCTTTGTGGTTCTTATACCTAGTTCCTTGATAAAGTGAGTATATTTGATTGGTGGATTATGTGTGTTAAGTGCGATTCACCTATGAATTACTAAAGTTATAGAACTTAGCCTTGTTGTTTATGTTTGGGATTCGAGAGACTTTATAGGTCGAACTTTGTTACTTTAGGAGTAAACTTGGGATAAATTTATGATAGGAGCTTGGAAGAAAACCCATTTTGATGTTAATGATCCCGTATAGATTGGTGATGTGATTTGATATTAGTTGTCCCTTGGGAATTTTGTTGAGAAGTTTTTGTTAATTCATTCCTTGGTCTTTAAAACATTGAGTTTGTGTCGAGTACTTGAGACAAGAGATGATGTTATACTTGAGTGGTATATTTACTTTAGGGAAATCCTAATATGTGATAAGATAGGTGAACAAGGAATCTAACCAATTTATCAACCCTTAAGTGAGCGTTTATTTTACCTTGATCAGTCATAGAGGTGTAATCCTTTAAGAGAGACATGTATATGAGAGATGAGATGAATTGCCTTCGCCTTCGTTTTGGGATTTGGTCGTTTTGTTTTCCTTGCCTTGAATACATCCCTATTTCTAATATCTCTTACTGGTGTTAATTGGTTACCTTTATTATTTGACTCCTTTAATCTCACACCTCGTCATGTTCATGTACCCCTTGAAATTTCCTATCATTTCCTAAGCTGGTTATTACCCTTTGTTTCCTTAGTGGAGTGGTGGCGTTGTTGGCTTCGTTGTAGAATGAGTGAGATGCTCTTTGCGGATTTTTGGTGAACCTTGATTTCATCGAAATTGGATTAGTGGAACTTGAGTTAAGTTGAGTAGGAAAAATTGTATGACAAACCTATTTACTTTTGGTTGGTGGTCTTTATGATTTGAGGAATGTGATCATCTATGCTTGTGAATTCGGGTGTGAATAAGATTTTGTTTGGAGTGTTAGAAAATATAAAGAACTTGGGATTATGATCTTCGATTAAGGATTTTACCATAGTGAGAACTCCTATTGGTCGATAGTTGGTTATGAGTGTAACTCTTTTAATAGTTTTGATCTTGTTTCGTTGAAATCGTTTGTAGAGGATTTATATTTGAGAGCTATGGAATCACAATTGCGGTGGAGTGCCTTGACCCACGAGGTAGCATAGGAGTAAAGTGTGTAAGTATTTTGAAGAAATTCTTGGGAGTTATGTGGTTATGAGTTTTGTGGTTAGGAAGTTTTCGGAACCGTTCAGGATGACATTGTTGTTTGAGATTTGACTATCTGGCGTTTCCTTGTTGTCTAATTTCCTTCTTCTTTGAGCATAAGCACTTCCGTTCATACCTCTCTTCCTTGCTTCATCATGCTCCTCCTTTAAATTTGATGTTGGTAACCTATGAAATTCAATCTTTGACATCCTTGTAGATTCGACTTCAGCTCTTACCCTAGGAAGTTCATCATAGCTCTTTTGATTAATTAAGTCTGGATCCTCTTATCGTACCTTGTATTTATGTTGTCTAAATTACTTTTCACTTCGTATAATTTCTAAACATGTCAAGCTACCAGTTTTGATCCATTGTTAAAAGTTTATGTTACTTTTACAAAACCCTACCTATTTTAAAGGTTTGGAAATGGAAATTTGATTTAGTTGTCCTTTTGTTCTATGAGTATGACTCCTTTTTATTGATTTTTAATCGCTAAACCCGAGTTACTTTTAATTTTGCTTAATTTCTAACTAACTTTGATCTACTTATGATTTCTTTGTCAGAGTTTAATGTTATATTTTCAGGAATTTGACTTCCTTTTGAATTTAGAAATGAAACCTCTATTTCTATTTTGACCTTTGCAAAAGAAAATTTGAGTGAATTGCCTTTTTCTTTTGATTTTGACGTTGATCGGATGTTAGAACTCGTTATTTGAAACGTTTAATAACTTGTTCTACGCTTGTCGACGAGTGACTTTTGTCTTAGATTTGTCTTTGACTTGGAAAGTTAGAGTTCTTGTGTGCACGACAAGAGCAATTTCGTTCCATGAATGAGACTTATACTTTTGAAAACTCTTCATTAATGTTTTTGAAAGTATTTTGATTTTCGATCTATACAAATGATTTGCTTTTGACCATATCTTCGATTTGGAATGTGATGTTCTTGAATGCGCAACGAGAGTACTTCCGTTCCTTTGATGAGAATCTGGTTCTGTCGGAAAATTTTATTTGACTCTTGAAAGGATTTTGATTCTTACGATAAGTAACCTTTTAACGTTCGGGTTACCGATTTCAAAATTCCAGTTTTATTTTTATATAACTTTTCATTTCTACTTTCAAGTTTCGAGGACGAAACTTTTTAAAAGATGGGGTGATTGTAACACCCGCGGATTTTTCCTTTTGACATTTATAATTTAATTAACCATTTTACTGGCTTATTTAGATATTAAATTATTTAACTTAATTAATTTCATTTTTAAACATGATTTTTATAAATATTATATTTTTAAAGCTTAGCTTATACAAAAATAAATATTTTCGTCGGATAATGATAATAATGATAGTAATATTTTCCGTCTTGAGTTATAGTGGGCTTGAGACGTGATTTTTAGTGTATATTGACTCAATTTTATATTTTGGGCCTAGTATGACTATTGGGCTCACATACCACTCTTTCATCCTCATAAAAATCATGAAGGAAACCCTAACTACACCTCCCTCCTCAATTTTTCAGCATTCATCTTCAACAATCATCACCATTTTTACACATTTCTCTTACAAATCTTCAAAACTCCATAACTTGCTCAATTCTTGTCCGAATCAAGTGATTTTCGCGTCTATCTCTTCCTCTAATCGCCCTCCATCTTTCTAGGTAATAAAGGAACCGACTTTCCTCCATGTATAGGGCTGTCGAGCCATTTTACACACGGTACCCTTTTTCTAGTTTCGATTCTGAGTCTTAATTTGTGTTTTCTTATGTTTAGGAGAAAGTTTAGTTGACCCGGAAGTGGATTCTTGCAAGGTAGACGATTCTTTTGTGGATTAAAGAGCTAAAAGGTAATGCTGATGGGTTACTCGACTTTTATGTTAAAAATTGTGTGGTTTTATGTAGTATTAAACTCATATGAATGTTAAAATTAGTATCTTTCATGATTGGCATTAGTTGAAGGTTGAATAACCAGCTTGTATGTAAACTCTCATGTGTTTTGGGTGAAAGTTCCATGCTTTATCATTTAAATCCGTAATTGTTGCATATCGTCTCAAGTATGTTGTTTTTCCGAGTTAGAATCATGCTAAGATACGTAAATAATTGTGGTGAAACGATTTTGGTTGGTTTCAAAGTGTTTGAGAGTTATTTTTGATGAATTCGTGCAGTGTGTTGTCCCAGCCGGTCGACCGGCCGCCGGTGCTTCACCCGGCTGGGAGCTCCCTGTAAGTTTTGAAGAGTTTCTTTAAAGCCTGTGTTCCCAGCCGGTCGACCAGCAGCCGGTGCTCCACCCGGCTGGGAGTCCCCTGTATGTTTTTGTGACTTTTGTGCTTGGGCATGTGTTCCCAGCCGGTTGCCCGGCGGCCGGTCCCCCAACCGGCTGGGAGAGCACTGTAAGTTCTTATCAATTTCTGCATTATCGCATGTTGCCCCAGCCGGTGGCCTGGCCGCCGGTACCCTTCCTGGCTGGGAGCCCCCTGTATGTCCCTTTCACTTGTAGCTACCTCTAATAATCAATGGTTTATGCATGTATCTTCTTATTGGTAATTGGGTAATTTAAGGCTTATTGACGTTATAACCATGCAAACTATTGTTACTCGTATGTGTGACCCAAGTGTGACGGTTTACATTGTGTGATGACTTGACATTCCTTATTTATTTACCCTTGCGGACCTTGGGTCACGGTTAGGTGCCATTGTTTCCGAGTTGGGTTATCCTTCCGCCTCTTCGGACCTTGGGGTACGGTTAGGTACCATGGTTCCGATTTGGGGTTACTCGACCTTGGGGCACGGTTAGGTGTCATGGATCGAGTCTTGGATGCAGATAGGTCACCGCACGTCGAATCGGGTGTCGCCCATCCCGAGAGTCTGGATCCAATTTTAGACTAGGACCGTATTATTATCGTCGTCCTACCAAGAGGTTGGAGTCTAGGTGTTTGTCTTGTTTGAGTCCATACTACGTAAATGTCTTGCTTGACTATGGTCATTGGCATGTCCTTATATACGAGAGTTCACGTCTTATATGATTGTTTGTGAGAGTCTTGGTCCTATCGGACACTAGTGGTGAGATGCCAACCCCTAGTTGCGATATGATCGCCGGGATCGATGTTCTCATCCGTTCTTATGGTGAAATGCAAGTCATAAGTATGATTGCGACATTAGTAGCCACGTCCCGTGCTATGGTTGTTAAGAAGTTTTCAAAGTAATGGCTATGGTGTCCATCCATGTATTTTCTATTTAATTGATCCGTTGTTTACCTTCTTCATATGATTCGATGCCTAATCTCATATCCATGTTTTGTTCCCTTGAATGCATGTTTAATATAATGTACCATGCCTAACTCATTATGATTATCGTTTATATTCCCTTGTTCATTATTATTCAAGTATGATGCATGATCAATATGTTTAATTAAGTTCTTGCTTACTTGTATTTTGACATATTGTGGCTGGGAGAACCCTGAGTTACTCCCCACTGACTGTGGCGTTCATGTTTACATGAATGACAGGTTCGTGATGCAGATTATATGGGGAAGACGTGTGAGCTAGCGAGAACGTTGACCCTTGGACTTTAGTTATCGTTTTCTTAAACTCACCTATCTTTAGACTTGTTCTTATTCGTGGGATATCTTTTCCCCAACACACTTTGTTTTTAATTGTAAAACTTAATTATCTTACCTTTCATTTTCATTTGATCACTTATGGTGGATTTCACACTTTAAACTTTTACAGGTTTTAAAAATCTCGTATTTTTCCGCTTAGAATTAATAGTTCTCGTGATGCCTCATCGAGGGGTGTCACAGGAAAAAATACGGGGAGATCAGGAGGAAGCTAGGGCTTACTATAAGAAAGCTTTAAAATACAGAGCCAACCCGCCAACCTAGCAACTACAGAAGCAGCGCGTCCAGGACGAATACATTGAACCTCCCGCCGAGGAGCTGGACCTAATCAACCTGGACAAGCTTGACCCAGAAAGAACAGTGCTAATAGGGGCAAGATGCCTAGGTGACCTCAGGTAGCACCTAATCGAATTTTTGCAAGCCAATATGGATTGTTTCGCATGGTCCCACGATTGTTGGAGTAGTGTCCTCCACAATAAGTGCGTTTACATAATAAATCTCGTAAAAGGAATATCAGGGATTTATTTATTTATTTGTCAGCTGGTCATCGTTAATCGATAATGATTGGCTGACTAGAGTTTGACATTACTGTCGTGTGACGGCGATGATCAGCTGATCCCTTTAGGTCATACCTATAGGATGATGCCCAAATGGAAAAACCAATTATTTGTATGAGATACAAAATAATTAAATCCTTGTATTATTTGACTTTTAGTTAGTCACATAAATGTATTATTTGATGACGGGTTACGAACTCGGGACAAGGAGATTTATTATTTAATTATGTGATGTTTAAATAATAAATGATTAGAATTTATTAATTAATTTTTAATTAATTAATTTTATACGATATGTGTATATGTTTTGAGGTGGAATTAATTAGCTATTAAATTTTACAAGAGGTTGTAAAATTAGCTAAGTGGGTTAATATTGATACATTGTATGTTGATAAAATGGTCTTATGATTACTTAATGATTAAGTAGTCATTGGTAGTTAATTTGTATTATTTAAGTGTTAAATAATTAAATTAATATTTAATTATGTAAGATAATTAAATATAAGACTTATAAGCATTTGTGGAGCAAATGTCGAAAACCGAAATGGACCCATATATGTCCATTTGGCTGATTTTTTAGAGGACACCAAGTGTCCTTTTAAGTGGCAAATTCCACTTAGATTTGTCTCCCATATTTGGCTATAAATACCCAACTATTCACATCATTTTAGTAGTTGAAAAAATTTGAAGAAAATTGTGTCTTTGTTTGAGCACTTTATCAAGAGACCATTTTTCTTCTCATTTGTTCATCTTGTTCATCTTAAAAACACATATATAAATTAACTAGTAATATTATCAAAGTAATAATATTATTTAGTACATCAAATATACAATAAAGAAGGTTTACTACTACATATACCTAGTTAGTATTTTAGTAGTATTTTGGGTTGATTCTTGGGTGCTTCCTTAGGAGACCATCTATTTTGGTGGTTTGTTGTCTTGGAGGATCATCCATTTTCATAGCTCAAGAACAACATCAAGGAAGGAGTCCTTGAGTTGTGCCCAAAACTTGCCTTATACAATGTAAGGAACTTTTGTCTTAAGATGGTTTAATACCATCTTTTATACTTTTATTTGCATGCATGTAGATTTAGACCACTTTAAATTAATTTGTGATTTTAATATCATAAGATGAGTATTAATATGGCCTAAATAACTAACAAGTGGTATCAAAGCATTGTTTAATACATGCATGTTGTCTTAAGACGATTTTAGTAATTTATGAGATAAATTAATAAAATTGATATTATGTTACTAAAATTAGTTTTATCACATAATATGGTCTTGCATGTAAATAATCTGTTCTTAGGATAATATGGGACGAAAATTTGATATTTGTTAAATTTTTCCACTTTTTATAACTTAAAAATGGCATAAAATTGAGTAAAAATGCATTAAAATTAATTAAGAGTTAATTAAAACTGATTGCATGTTAATTTTATGCATATTTATTTAGAAATAACCGCATGAATGTTCTATTTATGATAAAAATAGAAACTTTAAATTAATGTGATTAATTTAGGTAGTTTATTGATTTTTATTTGATAAAAATTGGTAAATAATGGTTATTTTGCAAATAAATATTGATTTAATTTTAGGGCTCAAACTTTTTGAATTTTTATCTCCTGGAAATTGTTCCAAAATGTAAAAAATTTTATTTTAAGTCATTTCAATTTTTATGGTTTGATTTAGAATTAAATCGTAAAAATTGTCGCTTTACTGATTAAATTGGGAAATCGTTTTAAATAAATTTTAAAAACAAAATTTTTCACTTGCATGGCATTTTTGGTGTGAGACCAGAATATTCATGGCTTTGAAATTTATTTTTCCATAAAATTTTAAATTGAATGGAATTTTTGTATGAGAATTGTGAATTATTATATCATTTTTGTCATAATTGTGTTTTAATTCCCATATAAATTCAAGATAATTGTTGAGAATAATTATTCTGATATTAGACCAGATTATTATGATGAGTAAGTCTTAAAATTGTTTTAAGAATTGATTATAAATTTTTATTGGTAAAAATTCCGTCAAAGCAAGCTCAAATGATCGTTGTTGGTAAGTTAGACGATTTGGCATGTCATTTTCCATAATGCATTTGATTATTCATTTGGATGAATGTTTTTTTTTTTAGAATTATAATTATGTAATTTTTTTTTTCTAATATGGCCATAGGTAGAAGTTGGTATTTCCCGTAATGTAAGGGAATATCGACTTGTTTTGTAATTAATTGCGATTTCGTATCACCTAATTTGTAATTAATTAATAGTTTTTATTTTGATTTTATTACAAATTGTATAATAGGGTATTGTTATGTTATTTAATTATTAGTTATTAGATGAAGCATCTAAAGACGGAGTTTTCATGAAGACGGTGTTTTCGGAAAGGCGTTCCGAAATCCTAAAGATTGGAGGCCAATTTATGAAGACTCAAGGGACCAAGGAGTTGGTTTTCGATATGTAATAATTTTAGTTAATTAGATTAACTAGGTGGCCATATTAGGACTTTCTTGTTTACATTTATGCATTCATGCCAAATCGTCACTACATGTTTTATTTTTGTTGTTATCGATTTAATTGTCTAGCATTCACCAATTTAGTTCACTTAAAAGTGATAGACAATTAAATTGATAAGATCTCTCACATTTGTTTAAAATTGAGATTAAGCCTTACCAAATAATAGCACCTATGAATCCCTTCTTCATTAGAGGTAGGTTTGGATCACCGAGGTACACTCTTTTTACGTTGGGTAAGTAGGGTAATAAAAGTTATTACGCGTGAAAATTGGTTGGACTCAACGGGATAAATATGGGTTGAATCGGTCCACCGTGCCCATATTTATTCTGGGGCTAAAAGATAGATTTTAAGAAAATCCGTCAACCAAGAGTTCTAGTAGTAGAATCAGTCAAAATGTTGACTCACCAAATTTATATAAATATGGGTTGAATTGGTCCACCGTGCCCGTGTTTATATAAAATTGGATCTTGGAATCATTTATATAATTCAGTGGGAGATCATTATATAAATGGGAACTTGTTAAATAGTTTCACAAGTTAAATATTTCTAGACGATAAATGTTAATCTTTCTTTTATTTCCTTTGTAGTAATCACGATGACTTCTACTAGTGAAACCGTCACCATAGCTAGAGATTCATGGCTACGTTCTTTTATGGACAAATATGTTTTAAAAGCCGACGGTGGTAATTTTAAAGATTGGGAGGAACAACTTCGATTAGCTGCCGCAGGTGATGGCAAATTACGCTACCTTGTCGATCCCTCTCCCCCTTCGCCTAGTACTAGGGCCACTGCCGATGTAAGGGAGGATTTTTCAAATTATCAAAAGGAATCCGCCGCAATTAAAAATGTTTTGATTTTTTCAATGGATCCTACTTTACAAAGGCAATGTGTCAAGTTTCGCGATGCACATGAAGTATTCTCGAGGCTTTCTACTATGTTTTCTCAAGCCCCGATGATAATCCAGTATGACACCGCAGTTCGTTTCTTTGAGGCTAACCTCAAAGATGGTCAACCTGTAAGTTCACACGTACTTAAAATGATTGAGTACGTGAAAAATTTAGAGGGGTTGGGATGTAAGACCCCCGACGAACTAGTGGTGGACCGAGTGCTCCACCCTCTCTCTCTCACGTCAAGGGATTTACCCAATTTAGGGTAAATTATAATATGACAAACATGAGAAAGAGTTTACATGAGCTCCATTCTCTGCTTGTGCAAGCAGAGAAGGACATGGGATTGAGTGGGAGTACAAGGAAAGATGTGCTTGTGATTAACGTGAAGGGGAAGAAGCAGTTTAAGAGGAACGCAGGTAAGAAGCCCGTTCAGGTGGAGGGCAAAGGTAAAGCAATTGTGAATTGCTCTACCAAGCCTAAACCTATAAAGGGTATAAAAAGCTTAAGAAAGCTAAACAAGGGTGATGTCGATCTCCGAATGAGAAACGGGTCTAAAGTAGCTGCCGTCTCAGTAGGAACTTATGTACTTAGTTTAGCTTCGGGGTTGGAGTTGCATCTTAATAATTGTTATTTTGTACCAACGTTATCTAGAAATATAATATCCGTATCCGTGTTAGACACTGAAGGGTTTTATTTTGTAATTAAAGAGAAGTGTTGTACTTTTTCCCTTAATGGGATTGTATATAGCCAAGCTATTTCGATCAATGGAATTTATATTCTAGATACCTGCAACGATGTTTATCATTTAGATAATAAAAGACTCAAAACAGGTGATCCCGATCAATCTTATTTATGGCATTGTCGATTAGGACACATTAACGAGAAACGCATTAAAAGACTAGTGTCGACTGGTATAATTAAACCTTTTGATTTCGAATCATTTGGTACATGCAAATCTTGTCTTCTTGGCAAGATGACTCGTTCACCTTTTCTAGGAAAAGGATCTCGAGCTAGTGAGTTATTGGGTTTAATACATACCGATGTATGTGGTCCAATGAGAGTCACTGTTAGAGGTAATTATGACTATTTCATTACTTTTACCGATGACATGAGTAGATATGGGTATATCTACTTAATGAGGTATAAAAGTGAAGCTTTTGATAAGTTCAAAGAGTTTCAGAATGAAGTAGAAAACCAATTAAATAAGAACATTAAAGCATTACGATCAAATCGTGGTGGGGAGTATTTAAGCAATGACTTTAGAGATCACCTTAAAGACTGTGGTATTATATCTCAGTTAACTCCTCCTGGCACACCACAATTAAATGGCGTAGCTGAAAGGAGGAATCGAACTTTATTAGATATGGTTCGATCGATGATGAGTCAAACAGAGTTAACTAAGTCATTCTGGGATTTTGCCATTTTATCTGCTGTACAATCACTTAATAAAAGTCCCACTAAAGCAACTAACAAAACTCCATATGAGATATGGAAAAGGAAAGTCCCGAATCTGCGATACATGAAAGTATGGGGTTGTGATGCTTATGTCAAGAGCAAGTCTGACGATAAGCTTGCACCTCGTTCTGAAAAATGTATTTTTGTAGGCTACCCTAAGGAAACTTGTGGATATTACTTCTACAATAGTAACGAAAATAAAGTGTTTGTTGCTCGTGAAGCTGTCTTTCTAGAAAAGGAGTTTATTTCTAGAAGACAGAGTGGGAGAAAATTTGAACTTGATGAAGTTCAAGAGCCACAAACTGATGTGACAGTGCATGAAGATGTTCCTTCTACGTCAGAATCGGTTATTGTTCCTGTTGAACCTAGGAGGTCAGAAAGGGTTAGTCGCCAGCCGGATAGATACCTTGGTATTATCGAGGAAGATGGTGACTATGAGGTTTTACTTTTAGAAAGTGATGAACCCAAGACCTATAAAGCAGCTATTACAAGTTCTGACTCTAAGCTATGGCTCGAGGCTATGCAATCCGAAATGGATTCCGTGTACGAAAATCAGGTATGGGACCTGGTTGACTTACCTAAAGATATTCTACCTCTTCAGTGTAAGTGGATATTCAAGATTAAAATCGGCATGGATGGACATAAAGATGTCTACAAAGCTAGATTGGTGGCAAAAGGTTTCACTCAGGTTCATGGTTTACACTATGATGAAACTTTTGCACCAGTTGCTATGCTTAGATCTGTTCGGATAATGTTAACGATTGCTGCATTTCATGATTATGAGATATGGCAAATGGATGTCGAAACCGCTTTCCTGAACGGGTTTCTGGAAGAGGAAGTGTTCATGACACAACCTGAGGGTTTTGTGGATCATAAAATCCTAACAAACTATGCAAACTTAAGAGATCCATTTATGGTCTTAAGCAAGCGTCAAGGAGTTGGAATCATCGTTTTGATTATGTTATTAAACAAAATGGTTTTTCTCGAAGTGTTGAGGAACCATGTTTATACAAGAAGTTTAGTGGGAGTAATGTTGTTTTCTCACTTCTTTATGTGGACGACATATTACTCATTGGGAATGACGTAGATATGCTTGTTTCTGTTAAGAAGTGGTTAGGAAATCACTTTCAAATGAAAGATTTGGGAGAAGCTCGGCGCATCTTAGGTATCCGGATCTATAGGGATAGATCCAAAAGGATATTAGCATTGAGTCAAGAAGCCTATATCGATAAGATTCTTGACCGATTCAATATGAAAAACTCCAAGAGAGGTTTTTTACCTATGGGCAGTGGGATCACTTTGAGTAAGTCACAGTATCCTACTGAGCCTAAGGATATTGAACGCATGAAATCGATTCCCTATGCTTCCGCTGTTGGATCGATCATGTATGCTATGATGTGTTCTCGTCCTGACATCTCGTATGCTTTGAGTATGACGAGTCGTTTTCAGAAAACTCCAGGTGAGAGTCACTGGATAGCCGTCAAGAATATTCTAAAGTACTTGAGAAGGACTAAAGATTCATTCTTAGTGTTTGGAGGAGAATCTGAATTACGTATAAGAGGTTATACGGATGCCAGTTTCCAAACCGATAGGGATGATTTAAAATCCCAGGCTGGTTTTGTCTTTTTGTTGAACGAAGGGGCGGTTTGCTGGAGAAGTTTCAAGGAGTCTGTGACTGCTGATTCTACAACGGAAGCTGAGTACATTGCAGCCTCTGAAACTGCAAAGGAAGCTGTTTGGATTAGGCAATTTTTAGAGGGACCGAAGGTAGTTCCTACCGCCGAGGATCCTATCACTTTGTATTGTGATAACAGTGGAGCAATTTTTCAAGCAAAAGAGCCCAAGTCTTGTAACAAGTCTAGACACGTACTTAGGAAATTTCATGTAATTAGAGATTTAATCGAAAGGAAAGAAATTACAGTTTGTAAGGTTGGGACAGCTAATAACATCGCTGATCCTTTAACTAAGCCTTTGTCTCAAGCTAAACATGATAGTCATGTTGTTTCGATGGGGTTGAGACGAATGCCAGAACTTTTGTAAATTATATGATATGTAATAATCAAAATATTGTATTTATTATTTCATATAAGATAAGTTGCATTTATCGTTATATTCAGTTTTATGTCTGAATTTATATACTTTGTTTTCTCCAAATAGGTTGTAAAGACAATGTCGAACCCTATTAAGTGAACTGGATAAACATTGTATTTTGTCCCTAGTTACTTAATGAGGAGACGTCTCGGAGTGACTAGATTGTAAGGCGATAGATGACAGGTTCGACTGTTATATGGTCATAGTGATGACTGGTCGATTACATAGGCAGATTGTGAGACAATTTGTCGGACAGTGACCGTTTATAGAGTCCTTTTGTTGCTAGGTCGTGGCGATGATTTCTATTTATTCCTTCGAGTCAATTCTTTAGACTGGTGACTATTTGTCTGAGTTGGTACGGTTTTCCGGTGGCTTTGGTTTTTGTTCTAAGTCGCACCGTAAAAGGAGGCCGATGAGCATTTACTGGGTCATTGTGATCTGTATCGAATGAAGAAAATAGGTCAACGGGATTGTCCTTTTAAGTCATATTTTATCTTAAGGCCACTCGAGGAGTGATGACTGTGAATGCGTGGCCACGCTCGGATGAGATCTATAGCAGATTATCCGGTCAGACAGTCATTCTCCTGATCGAGGAAACCACCTTTATGATATGATCACGTGCAAGAACGACCTGAAAGACATCTTGCATTGAGTGGGAGATATTATTGGACAAGAGAATTGGTGACGCACACTTGTGTCAGACAAGTGGGAGATTGTTGGAGTAGTGTCCTCCACAATAAGTGCGTTTACATAATAAATCTCGTAAAAGGAATATCAGGGATTTATTTATTTATTTGTCAGCTGGTCATCGTTAATCGGTAATGATTGGCTGACTAGAGTTTGACATTACCGTCGTGTGACGGCGATGATTAGCTGATCCCTTTAGGTCACACCAATAGGATGATGCCCAAATGGAAAAACTAATTATTTGTATGAGATACAAAATAATTAAATCCTTGTATTATTTGACTTTTAGTTAGTCACATAAATGTATTATTTGATGACGGGTTACGAACTCGGGACAACGAGATTTATTATTTAATTATGTGATTTTTAAATAATAAATGATTAGAATTTATTAATTAATTGTTAATTAATTAATTTTATACGATATGTGTATATGTTTTGAGGTGGAATTAATTAGCTATTAAATTTTACAAGAGGTTGTAAAATTAGCTAAGTGGGTTAATATTGATACATTGTATGTTGATAAAATGGTCTTATGATTACTTAATGGTTAAGTAGTCATTGGTAGTTAATTTTTATTATTTAAGTGTTAAATAATTAAATTAATATTTAATTATGTAAGATAATTAAATATAAGACTTATAGTTAACCACGTAAATGATGAATATGTAGCCAGGGATTCAAAGATGATAACCTATTTGAAAGTTGCAAAGGAGCTAAAACAGAAATTTAAAGACTGCAAGCTCAAGCAGGTTTCAGAGATCAGAATGTAGAGGCTGACACCCTGGTAACCCTGGGGGCAACTTTCAAGCCAACGGAGTTGGCCAACATCCCCATTGCGCATGTGTTGGAGCCGTCAATCCAAAAGACGGAGGAAGTAGACAAAGCAGAGTCGGAAGATAAGAAAGCTGTGGAAAGTGGAGCAGTTGTTCTATCAAACACGGACGACCAGACAGGTGACCTGGACTGGCGCCTGCGTTACCTGGAATGGTTAAGGCATGACAAGTTACTAGACGATAAGAAGGAGGTAAGGGGTTTCAAAATAAAAGCCTCCAGATTCACGCTGATTGACAATATGCTCTGCATAAAATCATTGGCAGGACCCTACTTACGATGCCTGGATAAACAAGAAGCACATACCGTATTGCATGCCCTCCACAGTGGCGAATGCGGAAACCATACAGGGGGCAGAAGCCTGTGAAACAAAGCTCTCAGACAAGGTTACTTCTGGCCTACAATGAAGGCAGATTCAGCAGAATACACTCGAAAATGTGATGCCTGCCAGAGGTCAGTATTAATGATCAATCAGCCAGCAGAACCTTTGCACCGAATCATCTCCTCATGGCCATTCATAACATTGGGAATGGACATCGTGGGCCCTCTACCAAGGGCCCCAGGAAATAGACTATGGATGCTAGAAATGACAGACTATTTTTCCAAGTGGATAGAGACAGAAGCATTCACGGAGGTAAAAGATAAACAAGTCATTTCTTTTATCAAACGTAATATCATCTACAGGTTTGGTATGCCATCAGAAATCAAATGTGACAACGGATCACAATTCGTGTCAAACGACGTGGAAGGATACTGTGCGAGGTGGAACATCTCTCTAAAGAAGTCAGCACCCGGGACTCCAAGTCTAATGGGGTAGCTAAATCTAGCAATAAGATAATCATGGACAATTTAAGAAGAAGATTGGAGGAATTAGGAGGAAAGTGGGCAGATGAGGTTCCACTGGTACTATGGTCAGCCAGGACTACACCAAAGACGGCAACAGGCCAAACACCCTTCAGCCTGGTGTTTGGAGCAGAAGGAGTAATTCCATCAGAAGTTCTAGTTCCAACCCACAGGTATGGATGTATGACAGGGGAACTGAACAATGCAGAGATGATCAGGAGCCTGGACACGATAGATGAGCTGCGAGCAAGCGCAAAGATACGTCTGGCTGCCTACAACAGTCAGTCGGCGAAAGCTACAACAAGTACGTAAAAATCAGGCTCCTGGAGGTAAGAGACCTGGTTCTCCGCGAGGTGTTCCAAAACACTAGGAATCGCAAAGCAGGCAAATTCGCCTATAAATGGGAAGGACCATACCAGGTTGAAGGCGTTGTTGGCCATGGGGCGTATATATTGATGACCATGGATGGTCACAGAATACACAAACCATAAAACATACTTCACCTGAAGAAGTATCACTTTTGATAACAAGTAGAATTTAGTGTACAGTGTTTGTATTAAAAAACCCAAAAAAAAAAAAAAACCGGTAGTAGGCATACTACCTTCCTTTATTTTACTTCCCTTTTTGTTTACGTTTCTTCAAACTTTAAACTGCTATTGGAGCTGTGTGGTCTGTAGCTTCCCGGGACCACAGTTGCTCTGGAACCCCATGAGATAGCGCCAGGTACTTCACATTGCTCTAGTAGATTTCCCTTATTTTGGGCTCTTTTGAAAATACCACTCTGCATTTTAATGTCTATGGTACGTTGAAAGTATTGCCAGCAGGACTGTCAACTGTGAACGCGGGGTGACAAGGCACACGGCACTCCAAAATGCCTAACCTAATTCTCCAGTAGGAGCACCCTCACCAGGCGGCTTGCGGAATATACGAATGGGGGCTTGGCCGACAGCTCAAAGCTCACGCAGCTACCCCGGATACCACCCCCAAAGATAGCTATCGACACCGAGTACTCGGCATAGTCGAGGCCCCAGCATACATTCACAAACATACGGAGCGTAGGGATCTCTGAGCAACCAGGATCTCGCAACGTTCCACTGGTTATAGAATGACGATAAACTTGCCTAAGGTACGCCTATGTTGGCTTTAAACGTGATGAACACACCTTACGTTATGAATAAGGTTAAGTAGTCAGAATGCGGCATATGTATAAATCGGCCCCCCTGGGCTGACACGGCAGCTAGCTAAGGCTAAATCAGCCTCGCGAACTGACACGACAGGTCTAAATCAACCTCCTAGGTTGACACAGCCACCTCCAGTCAGAATGCAGCACATGTCTAAATCAGCCCCCTGGGCTGATACGGCAGCTAGCTAAGCGTAAATCAGCCTCCCAGGCTGAAGCGACGGGTCTAAATTAACCTCATAGGTTGACACGACCACTTCCAACTTGAATCAGCCATTTGGCTGACACGACAGTATTCCTAAGTCTGGAACGGCTCCTAGAGCCAAGTCTGACCACCTGATATGTGCCTAAGTCTATAAAAGGAAAATAAAATCAACAAATAAGTCATGGCATGAGTAAAAGCTGACTTGCCAAAGCCGGGCAGGAGTCATTTCAAAATATGGCTAGCCATGCCACCAAGGCAAGCATGACCCAGAGTTCAAAAAATGCCACCACGGCGGAAACCACAAATCAAAAGTGTTTTAAAATACTTACAAGTCTGCGCCATCACAGGGCCAGACCGCCAATCATGAAAAACTTAAAATATTTTTAACTAGAGGCCAGGTCAATGACCTCCCTCTCAGACGCCTCTCCTCCATTTTCCTACTGACTCCCCTTTTCAGGTACAGGATCAGGCTGCGCCTTCCCATCGCCAGTAGCCTCTTGGACCTCCACAGCAATGGCAGATTCGTGGAAGGACCCAGCCTCCTCAGCAGCAGTCTGCTCCATCATTGCGGAGGAGTTCACCTCGCCAACCTCAGGCATCAGCACACTCAAGTCAGGTTAAACAGGGTAGAGGGTCTCCAGCTGCCTCTCTTCCTCCTCTATGGATTGAAGGTTAGGAGTCTCAGTCAGCGCAGCACGCATTCCACTAATCTTACCCCGCCAGGTAGCATAAGCAACAATATTGGTGGCAAAGGAGATTAGCTCATTGATCTTTTCATCGGAGCGCTTGGGGGCATCAGAAAAGGTATTGCACACTTCCTGGGTGCGTGATAGCTGGTTAGCCTCTTCCTTCAGCCTCTTCGTGGCACCAGCTAGTTCCGCCTTCAGCCCTGCTACACGTTCCCTAAAGTCGAGGCACTGCTTCACCAGACCGGCGACAGTCCCAGAGAGCTCTTGATTCTTGGCATGCGTGGCTCGACTAGTGGTTTGGACCACGTTGATCATTTTTCTATTATATAGATCCGATTGCTGGGTCTATTGACAGAGAGCAGGGTTAGCAAAATTGACAGGAAAAAGTACGGGGCAAATAGAAACAGCAGGAGGACAGACGTACCATGAAAGTGTTATGCACATCGTTCTCAACCATCTCCTCAAGGGAGAACTCCTTAAACGCCTCCACCATTGGAGGAAAGAGGAGATGATCCATCGTCGGCCAATAGGGCACCTGGTCTATATTCCCAAAACCTTCGGGAAAATAAGCGGTAATGCCACCGTCAGTAGCAGCAGGGCTCGCTGGAGGAGTAGGAGGATGACGTGAGAGGGGACTAACTTCCAGAGGCTCGGGAGCAGGGCGAGCGGTGCTAGAATGAGTAGGAGGAGATTAAAAGGAGGCAGCAGGGGCATTTATCTTGGACGCAGAAGGCGTGTCAGGGCTCCCGACAACTCTCTTCCTCCTGACACTCTGGAGGATAGCTTCCAAGGGATCAACTTTGGCACCTACAGTCGATGAAATGTCAGATGTCAGGAGGCACCAGATAAGAACAAAAATATACCAATGTAAGAAGACCTACCAGAAGACATGCTATGCGATGACTGCTTAGGGTTGGAGGAGGAGACAGGCGAAAAACCAGGAAGCAGGTCAGGAAACTTTCTTTCAGAAACAGGAATGCAGAATAACTTGTTGCGGGCAGACATAGAATCCCCCAGGCGGATCAGGTTGTGTGGGCCTGCACAAAAATAGGAAGTAAGCTAGTGAGCGTGTGAAGGCCAAAGAGGTGTCAGGGAAGTTACTTACTCGAAGTTATGACCCAGTCTTCAAAGATGGAGTCGGCAGGTGGCTGAATGGAGTCTTTCCTCAAGTAAAAGAACTCCTCAAACCACTTTTTTTCTTTCGACTTTGACACGTGCCTGAAAGGAGTTTCACCACGGCCACGGAAAGAAAATTGGCCCCTCCCAGTGATGGGATCTCAAACATATGAGCCAATTCACCAAGATTGATGGTGCTGCTCGTGATTTGCCTGGCTGATAAGGAATAAAGAAGAACCCTCCATATATTGGCGGCGATTTGGGCCATGGCGAAACCATTGGTCCGGAGGAAGTCTTGCACCAACTTAGAAAAAGGCAAACGGAGGCCGTATTTGAAAGGGCAAAGATAAAGGCAGACCCATCCCTTATGAGACGCGTCCGCCTTCTGGCCAAAGTTGGAATGGCGATATCCACCCCATCACCTAGCCCTAATAATTCCTTGATAACAGGAATTTCCGCAACCGTCAAAATGGAGTCACAGTTGTGGGGGTGGGTGAAAAGGTCGCGGGATGGGAAGACGAGGTCCGGTGTTAGGTTGGTTGGAGCAGAGGGAGAAGGGGCATGACGAGCTTTACCCATGATTAAAATAAAAGGGAAGTTGAAGGAATGGGGCGAATACCTGGAATCGTAAGGATGAAGCTCCGGTAAAAATGGCGGAAGTCCGGCGGATGAGCAGAATGGAGAGGAAGGGTTTAAGAGAGAGTGAGGGGTTTGAATTTTTGGAATTAATGGGGTAAGTAGGTGGGGTGGTTGAGATTATAATGGAAGGAGGAGTAAAGGGGTCCGAGAAACGAGGGGAAGAGTAGGGGCAATGATGAGTGTTTGGGAAGCTGTGTAGAAGACGGCGCGGGATTCAACTGGTAATTCCTTACTCGTCATCTCAAGGCGTGTCTCGCAAGGAATTAGGGGCAAACTGTTTGGGCCAAATTCTGCACACTGGGCCAATAGAGAAGTAGGTTCACCAAGACTTGCATAATGGATTGGGCCGAATAAACCAATGGCCACGAGGAGCCCGTGAGTTAAAAACAATCAGGGAGTTCTCAGGGAGATTAGGGAGAACAGGGTTCCGGATAGCGAATCATGGGCTGACAGCTAGAAGAAGTCCAATAAGGCTAGGATACAGCATTACTTACCACACAAGCAACCTAAACCCTATTAGGGTTTGGGTCCTATATATAGACAAGGAGGAGGAGAAGGAGAAAGATTCATTCAAAGACCGACATACAGACATAGAGCATTGTCCTAGCTAGATTTCCGTGCTACCTCTCTTGTACTCGTCCTTACATTAACAACTAGTGCAATCATTGGAAGGGTACCATCCCTTCCCGCGGTCGTTTCCCACATTGGGTTTTCCGCGTCACCAAATCGCTTGTGTTAATTCTTATTTGCATTTTTATCTTTCATACATAGAATTAATACAAACAATACAAACCACATATAACGCATAAGACCACTTTGACCTAATTTAACCTAATTCGGTAGAAAAATAACAAAACACGCCTTCTGCGCGTCAGCTCTAACCTCAGCCTCCGGACTCGCTAACGACGCTGGAACAAAGCCAGCCACTCTCCCCCTGAAGTGGTCCCTCACATAGGAGTTCACTATCAGGAAAGGAGTAATGTCAGTCAACGCAGGAAAAACATTGCCGATCAAACCCCTGACCACGGGGGAAGACATTCTCTACGGCGTCTCCGGGTATTCAACATGCGTCTTGCCACAGGGAAGGCCTGATATCATGGCAAAGTCCTCCAAAGTGACACCGACCTCCCCAAACTCAATGTGGAACGACAATGTCGTGTCCTAGTAATGGTCCAATATGATGCGAATCAAACACAGGTTCGACCTAATCGAAGCTCTATGAATCTCGCGTCAGGCAGCCACTAACGGCCCCATAGACGACCTCCCTATCAACGCCCTCGTACCGCCCCGGAGATCGTCGTAGAAACCCATGCAAGTCGAGAAACCCGAGAAAGTCCTCATGGTAGCAATCTCCTGAAATTGGGAAACAAGCAGCATCAGAACACCAATTCAGGCATGAAAAAAAAAGAAACAAAAAACAGCAAAAAAAGGCAGCAGACTCACCAAGCCCTCGTGTCCACAGTAACAGATGTGAGTGTTTAGTTGCAACAATAACTAGCTACCGTCAAAGCCCTCGGCCCAAGCAGGCACCGCCCGCAGGTTCCCCTCCCCCCCGAGAGGCTGTAACCCGTCTAGCCTCCCAGTTGTCGACGAAGACGTCATCCGCCTCCGTCTCCAATCTCTGTCTCTTCGCCCCGCGAGACTCCACGGGACGAGGAGGAGGCCTCTCAATGACCCTCGCAACGTTGTGAAGCCTCCGTCTAGGAATCTGATGACCCCTCCTTACAGTGCTATCCCTCCTCCCAGAGGTACCGGCCTCAGACCCCGTCTGAGCCCTCCCACCACCAACGGCGTCAACAACGGGCTCCTCTCGAGCCCTCGTGGCTCCCTTAGCACCAACGGCCCCAACAACGGCCTCCTGACGAACATCTGTAGATCGCTCGGCTCTAACAGCCTCCTCAGTGGGCTCCTCCTCAAAAGCGTCCTCTACCACCACCTCGGGCACACTCGCCGGAGTACTATTTGGCCCAGTCCCAAACAAGACCTCGAAAGCCTCAGCAACGGACCATGTGCGCCCAGAACACTCACCTGCAATTAGGACAAAAAAAACAGCCGAAATTTCGGCATTACGAGGGCACAAAATGGATAAATCCAAAAAAAAAAAGCAAACCACCTGCAAATGCAAAAACAAAAACAAGGGCAAACTTGCCCAAACTCATCCAGCAAAACACTTCACAAAAATCGCACAAAAAATCGACTCGCCCTTCTTTTTAAGCAAAAGACGAGTTAAAACAACAACAAAAATTACAAAAACCACCCAACACCACAAGGCCCACACAAGGCCCGCAAAATAAACAACAAAAATTCCCGACACATCTGGGTATTTTTTTAATACTACGGTTTTCTATGTCTATGGGTACTCTATCGAGTGGGACTTACTCTGTCGAGTAAGTATGTTTTTATACGAAACAGTAGTCTGTCTGATGGGTACTCGATCGAGTATGTGTGACACTCGATCGAGTAAGTTACTTACTCGATCGAGTAAGTTACTGTTACGGGTTGTTTTGACGGGATTTGTTAATAACGCGTGATTCATATTTAAAGGTTTCCGTCACTTTATTCATCACTTTTACTTTATCTAAAAACCCTTCAAAGAGAAAAGAAGTTACGCTTTCTCCGTCGTCGCGTTACTATCAAATCCCAAAGGCCAAAGTTGTCGGATCTTCACGTTCTTTACACCGTTGAGTTCGTCGTGTCGATGGTAAGATCCTTGTATAATTTTTATGTTGTTTCATTGAGTTTGGTTAAAACCCTAATTGGGTAATTTGGGGGTTTTGGGAGTATTGTGTTTATTAGATGGTGATTGTATGATTGCATGTTTGATAGGAGGTGATTTCATTGAAGAACGATTTTGATTAGCTGCTAGACCGTCTGTGGTGATTGCTTTTCCAGGTAGGGTTTCCCTACTCAGTATTAGTTACATAATGTGTGGTGATTGTGCTGTAGTTAGTGATTGTTGGTTGATTCAGATGGTTGTGATTTCATATTGTTGGTTGATTCAGACGGTTATGATTTCATATTGTTGATTGATTCAGACGGTTGTTGATTTTGTATTGTGATTACTGTTTAATTATCTGTGATTTTCGGTGTGCGTCCCTGGCTGAGTGGAGTCACTTGCGGGAGTGGCTTCACGTCCTTGATTCGCCTTCTGTGAAACCCGCCACAGAAGGGATGTGCACATTAATGAACATGGGTTTATCGCTCAATGGAGATGAGCGGGGCTTAGGTGGGAACGGTTGCAGTCCCCCACTTGGCGGCGAGGAGTATCTGTTGCGATGGGTACTCTGGCAGGACTACACACTTTAGTGTGTAGTCAGTTATGAGGTGATTGGAGATGGAGACTGGGATTGTGTGTGAGCTGTTTATATGATTGTTTCAGTGTGGCTTTGATTGTGTAATTAGTACTGACCCCGTTTAAATGTTTTAAAAACTGTGGTGATCCATTCGGGGATGGTGAGCAGTTATTGAGCAGGTATGTTATGACGCGTATGGGATAGCTGGGATGAGTCATCACGTGGCAGTTAGAAGTCTTCCGCTGTGTCAGACGATGTTTTATAGTTTTGACAGTTTTATCAGTAGACCGTCTGAGAACCTTGTATTTCAGTTTAACAGTTTTGGTTTTGATTATGTAATCACTTTAAACTATATTGTTATTTAAGTATGTTTCTTTATTGTCTGATGATTATCATTACCTCGGGTAACCGAGATGGTGACGTTCCTATACCTGAGTGGTCCTGGTAAGGCACTTGGAGTATGGAGGTGTCACAATTTTTCACAGCTCAAAAAGGCAATTTTACGCCAATTCGGGCACAAACAGGTCAAAAAATCCAAAATACGACCACAACAAAACAACGTGATTTAATCACGTCTTAAAGTGACCTAAACTACCGTTAAGGACCATTTCAAGACAAACCGGCTCAGTTTGAGCCCAAACAGACGCTTATTTCGTCAACATAAGACCGTCTCACAAAGGCAAAAATTCAAATTTCGCCCACAACGCCCAATGAAGGTTCAATGGGGCAAAGATTGTCTTCCCCGACTAAAATGCAACCTAGTGGGGCACACAACTCAAGCAAACAAAGACGACATTCTGAAATAGGACGTATTTCCGTCTCATTCACGTTTTTCGAGCCTAGGGACCGGGAACAGGGACAAAAATGCAAACTAAAAGCACCCCTATACTCCTAAACAGATTTCTAACCTAATGCAATCATCAATTTCACTCAAAAGTGGGCTAAAAAAAAACGCCCAAATCGATTTTTTGAAGGGTTAGGGTTTCGCCCTAATTCAATCAACAAAAAGACAAACAAATTCAAATGGATTCAAGAGGATTTACATACCTTGAGATGACATAAGGACAATGGCACAAATACAAGCGAGAAAACAAGATCAAAAATGGCGATTTTTGTGATTATCGTGTGTTTGAAGGAGGAAGACGAAGTGAAATGAGAGCAACCTGCTCTCGCGTCTTTTCACAGAAAAAGGGGAGCCCCATTCCCTCGCAGGAAGGCTCGCGCCTCAATGGGGTATTCCCTGCTTATTCAGCGGAATTTTGGGCTTTGGCCCAATTCCCACACCACTTCAAATTTTCAACGACGGAAATAAAAACCTTCATTTTTCAAATACGAACACAAATTAGCGAAATTCAAATTCACTATTTTCACAAAATTTCAACGACGGAATTAAAAATCGTCATTTTTCAAATACAAACACAAAATAGTGAAATTAAAATTCACTATTTTCACAGTTTTCAACGACGGAATTAAAAACCGTCATTTTTCAAATACAAACACTAAATTGTGAAATTCAAATTTACTATTTTTACAAAATTTCAGCGACGGAATTAAAAACCGTCATTTTTCAAATACGAACACAAAATAGTGAAATTCAAATTCACTATTTTCACAAAATTTCAACGACGGAATTAAAAACCTTCGTTTCTCAAATACAAAAACGAAATAGCAAACTTCAAATTCGCTATTTTCACAGTTTTCAACGACGGAATTAAAAACCGTCATTTCTCCAATACAAAAACAAAATAGCAAACTTCAAATTCGCTATTTTCACAATTTTCGACGACAGAATTAAAAACCGTCATTTCTCAAATACAAAAACGAAATAGTGAAAGTCAAATTCGCTATTTTAACAAAATCTCAAATAAACGGCTTTAAAAATGGTCACAGCTTCAAACAGGATAGTGAAATTCACTACCCCTCACAAATCTAAAATCACGGGAAGACGGAATCGAAACCGTTGCCTCAGACACACATTAAGTGGCAAAATACACATCTGCCCTTTTTTACAACTTCCAACAAGTGGCAATAAAAATCGTCTCCTCTCTTCGAGATTCAAAATCACCGCCGCCCCAAGGAGCCAGGCTCACAAGCCCATCTCTTTCTGGCACCACAAACATCCAATATAAACACCGAGATTCCCCAGTAGGATATCAGAAACCTCCCCACGGAGCCCACTAACTCAATGACCTCTCGAAATAAGCCTGTCCAATACGGTTATTCCCCACGGTCGATCGTTCGACCTACAGCATAGCTGGCGAGCCTCAAAACGCACCACATACAACATGGCTGGCGAGCCTTAAAACGCACCGTCAACATGGCTGGCGAGCCTCAAAATGCACCACATACAGCATAGCTGGCGAGCCTCAAAACGCATCGTCAACATGGCTGGCGAGTCTCAAAATGCACCATCTTCAACATGGCTGGCGAGCCTCACAACGCACCACATTCAATATCGCTGGCGAGCCTCAAAACACACCATATACAACATGGCTGGCGAGCCTAAAAATGCACCGTCAACATGGCTGGCAAGCCTTAAAACGCACCATCTTCAACATGGCTGGCGAGCCTCACAACGCACCACATTCAATATGGCTGGCAAGTCTCAAAACGCACCACATACAGCATGGCTGGCGAGCCTCAAAACGCACCGTCAACATAGCTGGCGAGCCTCAAAACGCAACTCCTACATGGCTGGCGAGCCTCAAAACGCACCATCAACGCGGCTGGCGAGCCCTATCATATCCGCAGCATGGCTCGCGAGCCTTTGCCAGCAAACAAGAAAGAACTCAAGGACATATCTCGAAGATGCCTCAGATATGACTCCTTCTTATGGCTGGCGAGCCTTTGTACGTATTCTAGCGAACATTAAACGACCCGCACGGATAGTTGACAGACTTTGAACTGTTCCCGACGACAGGTCCTTGACTCGTATCCTCGAGTCGCCTTACCGTCGCCCTTCCCGACGGCAGGTCCTTGGCTTGAACTCTTTCGAGCCGCCTCGACGTCGCTTCGGTCTCCATGTTGTAATCTTCAATTGACCTGGGAGCTATACTTTGACTTTCGCGCTGTCCAACCCTTAGTCAAAGTGAGGGCTCTGTAGATACCTAGTATCTCTCAAGTCTCCAACAAACACCCGATGGTTATCGGACTACAACATGCTTAGGAATCGCAGCGTTTAATCGGCAGTTTATTATAACTATACGTCGATAAACTTAAAACGATTTCGAAAACAAAACATTTCAAAACATTTTAAAAGTACCTGGAGTGTTTAATGCATGACGACGGGGTCGCAATGACACTAACTAGAGTAAAGACCGACACCGGACCAGAAACCGACTCAAAAATTCAAATCCCGACTCCAACATCCATGTTAAGTATTCCCGAAATGCTTTATGGTAAAGTACAAATCATGTCATCCAAATCATAGGATATAACAAATCATGATTTCAATTGCGTGATAGTGACAAGACAGCTCGAAGACCCGCGAAATGGCTCACGCCTCTTCGAGTAGCCGATGCGGCCACGTCGCTCAAAACGCACACAATTACCCATTTTTCTATAAATACCTCTCAAATGCCACCATTTGAAGGTACGCGAGTTTCCGCCCCTCATTTCTCCCTTAAAATTCTCGACTCGACTTCTTTAGTCACAAACCGACATGTATTTTCGACCTACCGATCGAAAATACAAGCCATACACATTGTTTGGTACCCTCATCGTGCATTAAATCACTTGACCGACCATCTCGACCAACTACACCATCACCAAATTAAACAAAACACTCTTTTACATTGCTAAAATGGTTTTTAACCGTGTTTTCCGACCAAACAAGTTGATACACTTTCGTCGATTTCTCATCTCAAGCCTAGCATATAAGTATGAGGGTGTAAAAATCCTCTTCTTTTATGTTTTTCATCTGTTTTACGACTATAACATGCTAAAACATGCATAACATGATTCAAATATAGGTTAGATGAGCCAAAATCGGATTTTGGCCGGAGACAGGGGCTGCTTGTATAGCAGAGAGGCTCGCGCCTCAATGCCCTCTCAAGACTTAATCCAGCCGTGTTTGCTCTCATCTTTCCTCTTTATTTCATTTCTTATTTGCAATCGGTTTTTACCATTTCAAATATTTCAAATCATTTTCATGATAAACTTTTAACCATAAAACATTTTTACCCTTGTTCCTAATACCATGACGGTTTAATCCGTGTTTCGATGATAATATTTGGTTAATCACATTTTAAAAGGGTTTTTAAAACCTTTTATTTTATTTCTTTACATTTCAAAACAAACATATTAGTCATAAATCATCCTTGCTTGGTTCCACAAACCATGTCAGTTTTTAACCCGAGTATGATGATAAACATTGACTAATTACAAACAAATGAACTTAAAACAATTAGTTCATATCATTTTCAAAACTATTCATGTCAAGCATGAAAAACCGAACCCGACATCGAATATTGTCATACAATGATGATTATTCAAGTCTCGTTCCTCATATTGACACAAAAGCGGTCTAAACGACCTTTTCAAACCAAGATGGGTTCAAACACCCTCTTTTCAAACCATTTTACAAACATTTTAATAGTCAGAAGACGTCCCTTGTACAGTCTGCTGACTCGCGCCTAAACAGGCCAACCATTTTCCAATTTTCAAACCAGGACAGGTCTGTTTGCATCGCCTGACGGCTCGCGCCTCAATAGGCTGCCTAATGTAGACCTTGTTTCCTTTCCAGCACTTGTCTAGGACGAGCCCGACTTCGGTTAACCCGAATACAGGATGGATCAGATGATAAATTTGCCCCATTTACATCCTATTTACAAAACGCCTTACTGAGACAAATGGATCACGTTATGCACCATTAACCTAACTCGGTAAATGGATGTTTAATTTTCGTCTTTCATGTAAATCAACATTAAAGCCAACTTGACATCAATTACTTGATATTTGGTTAAACAACCGACATAGAAAGCGCACATGTTAGTTTCAAACTTGTGGATGCGCATTCATGCATTTACCTGTTTTATGAACTTTTGCATTTAACCAACCAAGATCGATCAGTAGAGGCCGCTACCGCCGGCGGGATTGGGTGTCTGATTAAAGGGCTTCCCAATACGTACCTTCACCTCTTACTCAGAAACTTTGGATAGCGGACGACCTTATAACGGGCGAACGAGAGGCATTCTAGAGATATGATGCTAAAGAGGGACGACTCCTTATCTTTAGTACCTATGTCAAACACCGTTTTTTGCCTTCGTTGACCTAGGTATAAAGTGGATTCGAACGGGTTCCAAGCATCCCACAAATGCTTGGTGGCGACTCCGAACATCTCTTGCATCATTTCGAGACCCTTGCCGAGGAGACACTGACCTATCTAAAACGATCCGGTCGAAATCATCTTTTTACGCTGCCGAGCGTGGCTTTCAAGAGACCGTTGCGCGTCCCACAGATCGGCTAGGTGTCGCAGGTGGCCATGTCCACAGATTGGCGACTCCGCTGGGGAGAACTAGGACACTTATGTCTTTGTGATCCCTAGATGGTGAGACTCGAACGAGGTCTTGGTTGAAATGCATTAATTGATATTACGGTCATAAGTCGGGTTTCTTGTCCGGGCCCACAACCTACCCTTTTTGACCAATTGGCTCGTCCCGCGGCGTGAGTTTTCTCATCCCCGCGTTTCAAATCCCGATTGAGTCAAGCATACCGTTGACGTTACACATTTCTGTTTCGTCAAAGGGCTTTTATTTCCATCGAGCACGAGGCTAGGTCACCCTCCTTACACATTTTGTTTGGATTGGTATCCTTCTCGAAATTCGTGGTTTGATCGCTTGGTGTGTAACCCACATTTTTAAGCCAAAACCCGTGTCAGCATTATGCATAATATAATGAAACTGCGAGTGCTTATGTGTTTTGTTATCATAAGTCTTTCCATGTCATTTCAAACTTTCAACAACACCTTTTGCATCGTTATAATGGCCGTTTCAAACCTCGGTCTTTCGCGGACCGTCGCATTTCAAAAGCACGCCTTTTTAGGCCGTCGTAATGACAATTTTCAAACCCGATTTTCTACAACCATTTCAAAAAGCACGCCTTTCTAGGCCGTCGTAATGACGATTTTCAAACCTAGTTTTCTACAACCATTTCAAAAAGCACGCCTTTTTAGGCCGTCGTAATGACGATTTTCAAACCTGGTTTCTACAACCATTTCAAAAACACCTTTTTACGTCGTTATAATTGCCGTGTTAAGACACAGATTTTAACCCATCTCGCGCCGACACAATGGCTCTTTCAAAACCCGAAAATGGCACACACCCCTTTTTTGAGACTTTTTCAAATCACGAGGACCATACACCGTTCCCAAGACCTTTTCAAACCTTTCAAAACTCGATTTTCAAAACATACAATTTTGAATTTTAAAAACCGTCTTTGGAACAACACATTGTTTTCAGAGCCGCCTCAACTCGAACTCGAACCGTCTTTTGAAAATAAACTTAAGACAACTTTTAAACTAACCGAATTTCGAAGATCCCTACTCTTTGGAAGCCGTCCATAAAGCGACCAACGAATCTTTTGAAAATCTCTATTTTTGAAAAATTCAGTCCACTATTCCAATTCCGCCTCGTGTCTATCGAGTCGAAGCAAGCGCACTTATGGGTCTTTACTTATGAGTCGTATCACCTTGAGAATCATTCAACGACGTCACGCCATTACGTTGGACGCGAGTCAAAGACCGGTCAACACCGTCGCATCTTAAATCGAGTCAGCACCGAGGCACCATACACGGTCGCCCTCGTCTTGTTGACTCTAATTTGTTTTTCCGTCTCTCGTGTTGTCTGTGTTTAGTCATTAAACCATGTCGGATTGGGATGTAACGTGAGCTATTTTCTGCCTCAGAGCCATGGCCACGTCTTCAGCTTCGCCCAACAACAACGATGATAACAGAGACCCCATGACTGCTCAGCTAGCCAGTCTACTCACCGCTCTTAAGGTCACCATGGACCGTGTCGACACCCGTATCGACACCCTGGAAAACAAGGAAACCGGAGAACACAACACTCCGCCTTTGACTGAAACCGAGAAGAGGCTCAAGCTCTTGGAAGAACAACTCCTAGCCCGTGGTAACAATATCCACCTTAAGAACAATCGAAGATTCGAACCCGTTGGGGATCACCTACCCGAAAACTTTACCTTGACTGATGTACCTAGTTTTCAAACAAGAAATCTTCACCCGGATCTTTCTATCATCCCTGGAATCGATTCCCCGCCAATGGTACTACTCTCTGAACCCCAAGAACCTTACTACATGGGACGAAGTCGCCGTAGAATTTGCTAAACAGTATGCCGACAATGTCGAAATCAAGGCCAACACCCGCACTCTTAAGGTCCTGACTCAGAATGATAAGGAAGGTTCACAGAATTCCTAACCCGTTGGAGGAGGGTAAGCACTCAATTGGCCAGTAAGCCGATTGAATTAACTCTGATGGAGAAGTTTGTTAACAACCTCCATCCGGTTTATGCCAACCTGCTAAGATATCAAAACATCAAAACTTTCCAGGACTTACAAATCCTCGGAACCCACATCGAAGGCGACCTCCGCAAGGTTGTCCTAGCCAAAACCACCGGTAGAGGCCACCAGGGATCTACATCAACCAGATCTCGCCCCTATGGTCAGAGAAACAAAATCGATGAGGTCAACCTCCTCGAACCAACCACAAAGGAAACTGAACGTCCTCAAAGGGTATTCACGAACTTGGGAACGACCTATGCGAGTGCCCTAAAAAGACTCATGGACCAACGGAAACTACACCCAATCCGGCCCACTCCGGACCCGTCCGAGGCCAAGAAAACCCGTTTCTGGAATCTTATTGCCTACTGCCAGTATCACCAAGGAAAAGGTCATGACACAGAGGTTTGCTTTAAATTAAAGCACGCCATCCAAGATATGATCGAGAAAGGAGAACTACCTTTACCTCCACCCACCAAACCAAATAACAAAACGAACCGCTTGGGAATCTATGCCATCCCTGATGATGAGCCAACCTTGGATTGCTCACACCTCATCCTTCCAATTGATGATGAGGTGAATGCCTTGGAAAAAGATACCCCGGACGGGATATTCGTATTCAGCGCCACAACCATGCTCACCATGTTTCAACAGGTTGAAGAAGTCATAGCCAGTCTCTCAGAAAGGATTACCCTACTTAAGGACGCCTACCACCGGTTTATTTTCAACCCACCAACACCGACACCACGTCCAATGGAGGGTCTTCCAAGCACCCAAAACTACCCTCACTAGAAAGGATTGCTCCCGCGACCATTCTTGCATGAACCCCACAATAATCAACCCTACAATAATCAACCCCTCAGAAACTACCCCCACAAAAACACCCCCTACAAAAACTATCCACCGAGGAATACCCCTCCATGGTACCTTCGCGATCCCGAAATCAACGGTATCTGGAGAGACAACACAGAGGACGTCTACATGGTTCCGGGAAAGGGTAAACAAGCAAAAGAGATCGGTCACCTTACCCGATCCGGACACCCCTACCAAAATCCGAACAATTAAACGGTCGTTCCAACAACGAATGACCAAATTTTCCCGCACGTGGACACTCAACCCAAGGTTCCCGAGAACTCGATCCTTAAACAACTGCAAAAGGCGAAGGGAAAAATTTTAATTTGGCAACTGATCGCTACGTCCTTCTAACATCGGCAGGTTTTGCTACAAGACTTGGGAAAGTTGACAGTTCCCTCCACCTCCTCTCCATAAGAAGTGGTAGCACACATGACAATGGATGTCCCCGACCTGAGCAATCCGGTCATCTTCTTTGACGAAGATATCCCTCCATTCGGAGCCAACCATAACCTGGCCCTGTTCATAACTGTGCAATGCCTCAAGAAAAATGTGCCTATGGTGCTAGTGGATGATGGATCTGCGGTCAATGTCATTCCCATCAAGACGGCTACTTCATCCCCGACAACACCAAAGCTGCATCGACGAAATCTGAGTTGAACCCATGCCTGAACGGGCAAGCCGTCAGTCTCCTCTTCGGAGAAGACAACATCAAGCACCTCGGATTTGAGGACATCATCAACATTGCTTTAAAGGATAACCAGTTCAACCCCACCGCCTTAATCTCTGATACTGACCTAGAGAAAGCTACACAAGGCTGGAGGAAAACTATCAAGTTGACCGATCGTCAAGGCCGCATTCTCAAGATTACAACTGGAGAAGGCCTAATGTTCAAAGAGGGAAGTGAAGATGAGAAGGAGTCTGGGTCTCAGTCAGAGTCAGAGTATGTCTTAGCTCCTAGCATTCCTGATGTCCCGGTCAAAGTACCATTTCCACTATTTTATCACAAACTTGCGGCTGCTTTAGAGGCTGAGTCAACTTGTAACATTCCGTTTGATGTTTATGTAGTTGGTTATGTATGGAGTTAGTGTCGGGAGAGTTTATGATGTAGTTGATACGACATCGTGAGCGAGGTGTGGAGGTAGGAATAGTTGGTAGAGTTGGTGTTAAGAGTTCATGGTTTCATGTTCTGTAAGTTGGGGTTTTGTTTTGAGTTCTTAGTAGCTTTGTTGTGTCTTGACCGAGTTAGTATGTTTGTTTTTATGTATGGGTTGAACTTCGGGGACGAAGTTCTTTTTAAGGAGGGAAGACTGTAATACTCCGTATTTATGAGTCTTTGGGTACTCTATCGAGTAGGCCTTACTCTGTCGAGTAAGGGTGAGTTGCGTTTTAAAATAGTTTCGACTGTTGGGTACTCGATCGAGTAACTAGGATACTCGATCGAGTAAGGGGCACTCGATCGAGTACCTTAGCTACTCGATCGAGTAGCTCGGTTAGCGGGTGATAATTCGACGGGTTTTGTTAATAACACGGATTAATATATAAATCTTTCCGTCACTTTCATAATACACTTTTACAAACCGAATAACATTAAAAGGGAGATTCAAGTTACGTTCTTCGCATTCATCCGTGTTGTTGACAAATCCCGGAGCTTGAGAGGTCGGATTCCATCGTTCTTTATACCTTTGTGATCCTTGCGTCGAGGGTAAGATCTACATACCAATTTTATAGTATTTCGTCAAGTTTCGTTAAACCCTAATTTTGGGATTGGGAGTTTTGTGTTAGTTTTGTGATTGTTAGTAATTATGTGATTATATGTTAGGAGGAGGATTCGTAGAAAAGGATTTGTGATACAAATTTGTTGAGACCGTCGATTGTGTTCTTTGTTCGGGTAGGATTTCCTACTCAGTATTAGTCCCATAATGGGATGATGGTTGATGTGTTGTGATTGGTTGTTTGATATAGTAATTGTATTGTGAATTTGATTCTGATTGTGATCGTTGTCTATGGTTCGCGAGGCGTGGCCTCGGCTGAGTGAGGTCACTTGCGGGAGTGGCTTCACGCCCTAGTTTCGCCTTCTGTGGAACCCGCCACAGAAGGGATGTGCACATTAATGGACAGGGTTATCGCTCATTATGAGGAGCGGGGATTTGGTGGGTACGGCTGCGGTCCCCCATGGCGGTGGCTGGTCCAAAGTGGACGATCGGTGATTGAGATGATTGGATTTGGCGTGATTGTGTGTGTATGACAGTTAAGCTGTCTGTTTATCTTATTGTTGATATATATATTGAGTTGTGTGATTAGTACTGACCACGTTTAAATGTTTTAAAAACTGTGGTGATCCATTCGGGGGTGGTGAGCAGTTATTGAGCAGGTGTGATGTGATGCGTATGGGATAGCTGGGATGAGTTATCACGTGGCAGTTAGAAGTCTTCCGCTGTGTCAGACGATGTTTTATAGCTTTGATAGTTTTAGCAGTAGACCGTCTGAGGATCTTGTATTTATTTTTATCAGTTTGGTATTGCTATGTAATCACTTTAAACTTTATTTACTTTTAAAGTTGTTTCGTTATTGTCTTATGAATATCATGCCTCGGGTAACTGAGATGGTGGCATCCTTATACCTGAGTGGTCCTGGTAAGGCACTTGGAGTATGGGGGTGTTATAAATGGTATCAGAGCGACGATCCTGAAACCTGTAACCAATGAATCTAATGAACCTAGGGAGTCTAATTAAAATGAACCCGGGGTAGAAGTTGTAGGAGCCAATGCAAAGACTTGGGAGACGTCCTAAAGTCGCGAACTCGCCCTACAATTTTGAACCGGTCACCATGGGATATGAGTCGGGATCGCTATGTGCATACTTTGTGTGTTGTGTATCTATATAGTAAGGTGTTGTATGAATCAATGGATGTATACATGTGGAGGATGTGAGATGTGTAGTGAAGGATAATGATGATATGATTATAATTGTCATTGATTGAATACATGAATTGCAAGACGGTTGGTTTATAATGTTGTTTTGAATTGGTTGAAAAGATGAGTTAAGGAATTGCATGAGAATATGAAATTCATGTGGAGGACATGTTTATGTGATGGAAGTGGATTTTCTACTTTTGCTATGTTAGTAACATGTGAATAGGGGATTTCATGTCGTATATTATGTTATTGTGTACGTGAAGTTATAAAATAAGAGCATGTGGGTAAATCGTGATTGACAAGTTAAATAATCTATGTGCATGATGAATATTGTTGCTTGGCTTTGAACATAGTAACATATGATTAGCAATACTGGTTTTATGAGTACTGAGTCGTTTTGTCTACCTTGTGGTTGTTTAAGTCGTTTGGGAAGTAAAAATCAATAGTTGTGTTTTTCGTTTATAAAGAGGTTGTCTTTAAACTGTTATAACTTGAGATGCATAAATGATTTTGATGTGATTCTAATTGGAGGTGATAGCTTGTCCTTTTACGATTCTAACGATAGGTCACACACCCAAAACGACCAAGTAATGAGTGAGTTATGACTGTTTTACGAAAACTGGACAGTGCTGAGAAATGCGTAGGTACTCGATCGAGTAGCCTTGGTACTCGATCGAGTAGGGGGGGACTCGATCGAGTACGTCACTTACTCGATCGAGTGGCCCTGGTAATTTGTTTTAAGTGCTTCTGATCTTCACCTACTCGATCGAGTAAGTCACTTACTCGATCGAGTGGCCTGTACTCGATCTAGTGACCCCTATTTTGGGTCATATGCTTATCTTTTAACTTCGTTGCATATTATGTTTAATTCAAAGGTGATATTTTGCTTCTTTATGCATTGTTTTACATGTACGTTGGTCTTGACGCGTAAGTTACCCAATCTTGTGGTGTAGTGAGTGGCTTTGTGGTGAGTATGAGTTCGGTGGGAGGACATGAGTTATATGTGGTTGTGATAGATAGTGGAAAAAGACAAGAAAGATCGTTATGGCTTAATTGAGACATAGAGCATGTTTTCTGAGATGAGATGAGTGATATGAGTGTGTGTTAAATAATGTAAGAGTAAGTGAACGTGGGCAAGGGATGATGTGAGTCTAAGGAACGTGATTATAAAAAGATTGAAAGTAAGGAGGTGGATAGTGACAGCTTGAGATGTGTAAAGAATTATGGAGGGAGATAGTTAGGAGTCGTGTGGGTTAAGGATATATGTAGTGAAAGTTCGTTTTAAAGGGGTTGAGAAGAGTGGTATACAGTGAATTTTATAGAGACATGTCGCGAGGTAGATTTGTACACAGTGAGTAAGTTTGGGAGATTTGGTTTATCAAGAGGTGAAACTACATGTGATTTTTTTGGGCATTTAACAGTATGAAAGGAATTTTGATTTCTAGAGATGTACAAAGGAGATGCAATTGTTTGAACAGTGAACGTTGATTTTATGGATAGATTAGTGGCAAGTGTGAGTGATACCATAATAAGAGAAAATCCATGGTACGAAAGAGTGAGAAGATATCGATATAAAATAATGAGATGTGAGTCTTGGAGCAATGAGAAAGTAACCGGAACACTAAAGAGTTAGGAAGAAGTAATAAGGAGTTTTATGGTTAATTGATTTTGCCGAGAGTAAAAGAAAAGAATGAGGGGAGTAAAACTAGGAAGATGTTGACCGGAGTTATGTGACATAAAAGTGAGGAATTGTCGAGATTTATGATACTATCAAGAGTAAGTAAGTTAATGGTTATACAGAAGTCTCGGGACAACATGAATATTCATGGGCTTTGAGGAATTAAGGGAGTAAGAGGTTGATAGAGTAGCTGCAAGATATGAGATATTGGTGGAGAGTTAGATGACGCTACGGTCAAGGATAGTGTTGAAAAGAATGTTGAGGTAAATTTTGTTGGTGGATTTGATGTCCGTTATTTGGAATGTTAACCAAAGATAGGAAAGAAACCGTGATGTTTAGAGATGAGTGTAAGAGGTTTGATGTCCGAACAATGGTAGTGTTATGGTTTGTGACTAATGGTTAAGAGTGATGGTATATTAGAAAGGTAGCAATTCTAAAGAGGTTTATTTAGTAGGGACCTGATTGTTGTGTATGATTGTGAAAGGGTATAAGATGTGGCTAGATGAGGCGGATGTTAATAGTTGAATAGTAATGGTATGGTTATATTTGGCAGGAAGTGATGGTTGTGCGAATGGGGGAATATGTTATGAGGGGCATAAGGGTTAAACTCGGGCGACAAGTAACCTTTGTTGAGTGGTAACTTACGTGATCAGGATTGACTGGTTGGATGTGATTACGGGTCTGTGATATATAAATTTTTGTGTGAGGTTTTGACGTCACAAGACGTGGTATGGTGTGATTATCATAAAGTTGTTATTTGAATGTTCTGTAATGCATGTTGAGTACGCTAATCTAATTGAATGATATTCAAAAAGGTAATAATTTGAGTGATCTGGCATGGCTGGCTATACTTGTATGTATTCATGATACATGTCAAACTGTGATATGGTAAGAGGATGATATTCACGAGGTTATTATCTGTTTAATTCATATAATATGTTGCTTGTGATTTAGTAAAGTGGATTTGAGTAAGTTTTTCTTGTTCGAGAAGTTATGTTGAGTCAGTACTTATGGGATTGTGTAAGTTGTGATGACTATCGATGTGGTTGTGGTGCCTCGGGTGGTGATCCGGGCACGATATTTAGTGTTGTGATGCGGGTATTTTCGCACTGCGGTGTGGCTGTTGGTGGCGGTGTTGTGATGCCGTCACCGGATGTGGTGGAGTAGGCAGGATGTTTATGATTCAAGTTTCAAAGTACATACCGATTATACATAGATTGTTGTTTTGTTTGATGTTGCTCCTGCGAGTTTCGGTTGGTGCGAGATAGACAGTTGTCTTGTTTATTGATGTTTCTTACCGATTCGGTTTTGGTATGAGAGTAGAGTATGATATGAAGAGAGTTGTATATGTTTTCGTTGTTGTCATGGTATAGTGACATTCTGTTGATGGGACACAGTTGTGAGAAGTTGTTACAGTAATTTTGACCTTGTTTTAAGTTGAGGAATCAGAAGTCATAGTCATGATCTGATATATGCAAGTGGTTCATAATCCTTTGTTGAGACAGTGAGTGTAGGGTGTTGAGTAATTAGTGTCGTGTTAAGTTATGTATGAGTCTTGCGGTAATGAAAGAAAGGAACTTGAGGATCTAGTGTGAGTGTACGTAACAAGTGTGGATCGTGAGTTATGCTTTTGACGATAAGAGTTTTATGTAGTTTATATAGAGAGGTGTGTCATGTTGCGGTAATAGGGAACAAGTGAAGTTTTGGATTAAGTTAAGGATTTTGTGGTATAGGTTAGGTGGTGTGACGAGTGAAGTGAAGTATGAGAGTTGTTTAAGTAAGAGAGCCTTGGATATGTGCATGGCGAGTGTTTAGGTTCTAGGTGGTTATCTTTGACATGCGGTGGTGATGAGGATAATGAAAAGATATATCTCGGATTTAGTATTAGTGAGTTACGAGGACGTAACATTTATCTTAAGAGGAGTAGGATGCGATAAAAGAGATTTTGATGGTTGTACATATGGTAGTATATTTGGAAGTAGAGTGTTGGTGTAGCATAAGATATGGATTTGTATATGTTGTGGTTGATAGTGTTAAAAGGTCATGGACGTGCTTGTAGTAGTTCGATGTTAGGAATGCGAGAATACTTCGATAGTGTTTGAGTTGGATGATGAGGTTATGAGTGTGAGTAAACTTCGAGGACGAAGTTCCTTTTAAGGGTGGTAGAATGTAACATTCCGTTTGATGTTTATGTAGTTGGTTATGTATGGAGTTAGTGTCGGGAGAGTTTATGATATAGTTGATACGACATCGTGAGCGAGGTGTGGAGGTAGGAATAGTTGGTAGAGTTGGTGTTAAGAGTTCATGGTTTCATGTTCTGTAAGTTGGGGTTTTGTTTTGAGTTCTTTGTAGCTTTGTTGCGTCTTGACCGAGTTAGTATGTTTGTTTTTATGTATGGGTTGAACTTCGGGGACGAAGTTCTTTTTAAGGAGGGAAGATTGTAATACTCCGTATTTATGAGTCTTTGGGTACTCTATCGAGTAGGCCTTACTCTGTCGAGTAAGGGTGAGTTGCGTTTTAAAATAGTTTCGACTGTTGGGTACTCGATCGAGTAACTAGGATACTCTCGATCGAGTAAGGGGCACTCGATCGAGTACCTTAGCTACTCGATCGAGTAGCTCGGTTAGCGGGTGATAATTCGACGGGTTTTGTTAATAACACGGATTAATATATAAATATTTCCGTCACTTTCATAATACACTTTTACAAACCTAATAACATTAAAAGGGAGATTCAAGTTACGTTCTTCGCATTCATCCGTGTTGTTGACAAATCCCGGAGCTTGAGAGGTCGGATTCCATCGTTCTTTATACCTTTGTGATCCTTGCGTCGAGGGTAAGATCTACATACCAATTTTATAGTATTTCGTCAAGTTTCGTTAAACCCTAATTTTGGGATTGGGGGTTTTGTGTTAGTTTTGTGATTGTTAGTAATTATGTGATTATATGTTAGGAGGAGGATTCGTAGAAAATGATTTGTGATACAGCTGTTGAGACCGTCTGATTGTGTTGCTGTTCCAAGTAGGATTTCCTACTCAGTATTAGTCCCATAATGGGATGATGGTTGATGTGTTGTGATTGGTTGTTTGATATAGTAATTGTATTGTGAATGTGATTGTGATCGTTGTCTATGGTTCGCGAGGCTTGGCCTCGGCTGAGTGAGGTCACTTGCAGGAGTGGCTTCACGCCCTAGTTTCGCCTTCTGTGGAACCCGCCACAGAAGGGATGTGCACATTAATGGACAGGGTTATCGCTCATTATGAGGAGCGGGGATTTGGTGGGTACGGCTGCGGTCCCCCACTGGCAGGGCTGGTCTAGTGGACAGTCAGTGATTGAGATGATTGGATTTGGCGTGATTGTGTGTGTATGACAGTTAAGCTGTCTGTTTATCTTATTGTTGATATATATATTGAGTTGTGTGATTAGTACTGACCCCGTTTAAATGTTTTAAAAACTGTGGTGATCCATTCGGGGGTGGTGAGCAGTTATTGAGCAGGTGTGATGTGGTGCGTATGGGATAGCTGGGATGAGTCATCACGTGGCAGTTAGAAGTCTTCCGCTGTGTCAGACGATGTTTTATAGCTTTGATAGTTTTAGCAGTAGACCGCCTGAGGATCTTGTATTTATTTTTATCAGTTTGGTATTGCTATGTAATCACTTTAAATTTTATTTACTTTTAAAGTTGTTTCGTTATTGTCTTATGGATATCATGCCTCGGGTAACCGAGATGGTGGCATCCTTATACCTGAGTGGTCCTGGTAAGGCACTTGGAGTATGGGGGTGTTACACAACTAGGGTCATCCCCACTCTCGGAGAAGGCAGCAACCTGGAGCTTGTTCTAAGGGCCACCTCCTCTACAGTGTCGCCTCTGACTGCCCATGAGATGTCTGTCCTGTCCGAGCTTTTCGCTCAAGTCGACTAAATGAACGCTAAGTTTGCTTATGACTCGTCTCAATTTAACTACAATGCAATTCTGAACGAATATGAGGAATTTGACTTGAGTGACTACCCACCTCACCTAGCCAAAGAACTTGTCAAACGAGAAGATAGGACCCCCATCATTGAGGAGACCGAACCTATTAACGTAGGAACCGACAATACACCTCAAGAACTTAGGATAGGGACCACCCTTGACCCCACGGAAAGACAACAGTTCATCGACCTTCTACACGAATACAAAGACGTATTCGCTTGGTCCTACAAAGACATGCCTGGGATCGACAAGGAGATTGCAGAGCACAGGATACCCATTAAACCTGGAGCTAAACCCGTGAAGCAAAAGTTGAGTCGAATGCGCCCTGAAAATTAAGGAAGAGGTAGACAAACAAAGCAAGTCCCCGTGCCCAACAAAGACGGGAGAATTCGGGTTTGTGTCGACTTCGGGGACCGAAATAAAGGAAGTCCAAAAGACGACTTTCCTCTGCCACATGTTGACATCCTAGAGGATAACACTGCCGAGCACGCCCTATTATCATTCATAAACTGGTATGCTAGGTACAACCAGATTCAAATGGTTGAGGAAGACATGCACAAGACTACCTTCACTACATAATGGGGTACATATTGCTACACGGTCATGCCCTTCGGCCTAATCAACGCCGGAGCAACCTAGCAAAGAACCGCCACCACACTCCTACATGACATGATGCACAAGGAGGTGGAGGTATATGTCGATGACATGATCATCAAATCAAAAGAGCGGAACGGCCACATCAGCGCCCTTCGAAAATTCTTCGCTTGCCTTCGGAAATACAACATGAGGCTAAATCCTCAGAAGTGTGCATTCGGAGTCACCTCCGGAAAAATCTTGGGACACGTCGTCAGCAAAAGGGGCATCAAAATTGATCCTACAAAAATCAAGGCTCTTCAACAAATGTCTCGGCCTAAGAACGAGAAGGCGATTCGAGGATTTCTGGGTCTAGTCCAATACATCAGCCGCTTCATAGCCAAACTCACTATGATTTGTGAACCAATCTTCAAGAAGCTTCGCGCCTCCGATCACACTGATTGGGACGACGAATGTCAAAAGGCCTTCAACAGGATAAAGGAAATCATATCCAAACCTCCTGTCCTCATGCCATCTCAACAAGGAATTCCCTTATCCGTATACCTGACTGTCACCGACACAACCATGGGAGCATTGCTAGCACAAACAGTCGACGGCGAAGAACGAGCCATCTACTACATCAGCAAAAAGTTCATTGAGCACGAGACAAGGTACACCCAACTGGAAAAGATAAGCCTTGCCCTGGTTTGGTCAACAAAGAAGCTGCGACATTACATGCTCGGCTACACGGTTCACATCTACTCCAAGATGGATCTGGTCAAATACATCTTCGAAAAACACGTAATAAACGAAAGGCTGTCTAGATGGACACTCATGCTATCCGAATTTGACCTCAAAGTCATACCCCTTAAGGTTATCAATGGAAGGGCAGTCGCCGATTTTCTAGCAGAAAAATCCCATCAACGTGGATCCAACGACCGACACATGGTCACTTCCTGACGAAGACATCTTTTGTGCCGACACCGACGCATGGGACCTATACTTCGATGGTGCATCAAACCTGAGCGGCTTCGGGGTAGGAATCCTTTAATATCACCAGAAGGAGAACATGTTCCGATCTCAATCAAACTAGACTTCGCTGTCACCAACAATGCCGCAGAATATGAAGCATGCCTCATCGGCCTACAAGCACCCATAACACTTGGCATCAACAAGTTGAGGGTCCACGGCGATTCCTCGCTCATCATCAATCAGGTGTCCGGATCATGGAAAATCCGAAGCGACAGCTTAGCACCTTACCGAGCAAAAATGAATCAAGAGGCCGAAATCTTCGACCAAGTCGACTACTTCCATTTGCCACGGGAGGAAAATCAGTTTGCTGATGCCCTGGCAAAACTTGTCGCGCTCGTTAACATATATGACGACATGATATCGATGCCCCTATGTGTCGAGAGAAGGAGCGAGCCAGCTCACATCTGCGCCATCAACAACGACGAGAAAAACCATTTCGAATTTTTATACCAAGCCATCCTCAACTACAAAACCAAAAACGAATTCCCTCCCAACTCTGAGACAAGAGGACAAAGAACCATCTGTTTACTTGCATCACAATTCGTGATAAACCAAGAACAATTATACAAAAGAATACCCCAAGGGATTTTTCTCCTTTGCGTCGATCACCACAAAGCCAAAAAAGTCATGGAAGAGGTCCACGACGGAGAATGCGGCCCTCACATGAGCGCAATGATGCTAGCTCAAAAAATCATGCGGTTGGGCTACTGCTGGACCACCATGGAAGCAGATTGCAGAAACTACGCAAACATTGACACAATTGCCAAATCTTTGCCAACATAAAACACATACCACCATCCCTTTTATACACCAAGACATCACCCTGGGCTTTCTCGACCTGGGGCATCGACATCATCGGGAAAGTCAACCCGATAGGCACCAAAGGGCATTGCTTCGTCATCGACTACTTCACCAAGTGGGTAGAAGCACGGTCCTATGCACTCTTGACCGCCAAACAAGTGGCCAAGTTCATCCAGGACAACATCATCTACAGATATGGGGTACCCCATGAAATCACCACCGATCAAGGCTCCCACTTCCGGGCGGAAACATAAGACTTGCTGGGCAACGGACTGGTACAGGCGGCAAACCAACGGAGCGGTAGAGGTGGCAAACAAAACTCTTATCACCATCGTCAAGAAGATGCAAGATAATTACCGCGATTGGCCGAACAAACTCTCATTCGCACTCTGGGAATCCGAACCTCCATTCGAACACCAACTGGAGCCACACCCTTCTACCTAGCATACAGTATAGAGGCGTTTCAACCAGTAGAGTTGGAGGTCTCATCTCTACGCATCCTACTGGAAAGTCAAGATCCTGAGGCGGAATGGACCCGTCGTAGGTTCCAACAACTCACGCTTCTAGACGATCGGCGACTCAACGCCTTGCACAACGTCCAACTATACCAACGACTTATACGACGGGTATTCAACAAGAAGGTAGAATCCTGAAACATCAAAGAAGGCGATTTGGTGCTCAAGTCGGTTTGAGCACCGCCACCCGTCGATCCGAGGGGGAAATTCGAACCCAATTGGGGCGGGCCATACCTGGTCAAGAAAATACTTTCGGAGCCGCAGTGAGACTGAGTGACCTAGACGGGGAGGATTTCACAAACCCGACCAACCTAGAACAACTCAAGAAATACTACCCTTGAACCCGAGTAACCACAAACCTTACCCTAGTTTCACAACTAGCAACCACAATAGCCCTTTCAAGTCAAGTTCCACAATGCGTTCTGATTTGAAATTGCATGTTTTATCGAGTCTAAGTTGCGGCACCTTGCCACGTTTCAAACGTCCTTTGATTTGTCAAAGGCAACATCCATTTGCACTCAAACCAAACACCTGAACTGCAAGCATGGTTTGATTTCACCTTTTCAGGTTGATACGTAGGCAGTCCTTTCATACACAAGAAGGATACAACCACAACACTCAAATAAAAACAACAAAACATTCGAACTATGATCATGGTTTGATTTCACCTGTTCGGGTGGATACGTAGGCAATCCTTTTCTTATACATGAAGGATACAACCATCCCTACAAATAAAAAAAATCGCCCATATAGACTTAAAAAAAAAAGACGAAAAAACATTCCCTTTTCCACAAAAATACAAAAAAGGAAGCCTTTCTCCCTTCCCACAAAAATCCCCTTTCACAAGTGCGATGTTTAGGATAATTCAAACCGAATTTCCTTTACAAAATGGATGAAAGAAACAAGCGTTCACAACTCTTTTAACACAAGCAATCCTCTTATTTAATTAATAATGAGAAGGATTACAAATTTGACAACAAAAAAGGCTAAGCAAGTCTACAACTTGTCAAAGGTAGGATGACGACTAAGACGTCTCACATAGTAAAACTAGCACAAATACACAATACATAGCTAGTACAACATAATAAAAATTCACAACAATATTACAACATAATAGTAAAACGGGTAATGGAGGTCCTCATTCTTCCATTCTACCCTTGCCTTTGCCCTCGGGATGCATCTTCCTCTTGCTCTTCTTGTTGGCCCACCTAGCAAAAATTTCCTCTTCGGAGAAGATCCTCAACGGATCTACAACAGCGACAGCCTCCGGTCTCTTGTATGACCCTATACTCGGTCCTAGACGAGCCTATACACGGCTCACTACCTATTTGAGGCCCGAGCTTCTCCTCTTCGGTGGCCTCACTACATCCGGGCTAACGTCGTCGACAAACTCGTCAAAGAAGGCATAGTTGGCTGATGTGACCATAATTAGAGCATATTTAGTCCCCGAATTAGTCTTGTTCCCATGCTTTTTAGTGCATATTTGGGTCATTTATTGTCTTTAGTTCTTTGTTTTGCATATTCTTTGAGGTTTTGATCCCTTGGTAGGAAAGGAGTGCAAACCTTGCATTTTCATGGCAAAATGAGACTAAATTGATTGAATTCAATGACCAAGCATCAAGGAGAGACAAGATTAGAAGGCCTTTGTACATACTATAGTAGATGGGCAATGATGAGAAAAGATCCTTGCATCCCCGAGGAAATCCTCAAGGATTTTATGAAGAAAAAGGAAGAAAAGAAGAAGGAACGAGACTGCCTGACAATCCGTGCGGATTGCCTTGAATCCGCCCATCCACCACGCCACAATCCGAGCGACTTCTCCAGAAGACACCCGGGCAAAACCACCCAAAGACGCCCGTCTTCACCCCCTGGACGCCTGTCCAGAAGCTGCCAAATCCGCCCGTCCCGTGCTAAAGACTCCCGGATTCCCAGACAGTCCCATTTCGTCTTCTTCAAGGTTCAAGGAAGGATGTACATCTTTTTCTAGAGACCGGAGTCTCCCTAGAGACCGGAGTCTCCCTAAAGAGACCGGCGATTCCTCAACAAGGACTTAATCGTCATTTAAGCCCTTAGTTAACCCTAATTCATGCATCTAATCCCCACTATAAATACCCCATTAGTCTAATTCATGCATCTAATCCCCACTATAAATACCCCTATAAATACCCCATTAGCCTTCTCATAGGCTTAACATGATGAGTCATATCATTTCAATTGAATTGAAATAAACAACTACATGCAAGATCAAATTAGATTATAGAACATGAAATAGTAATCAGGTATTGACTATTCATATGTGATAATCGCATTTGTCGTTCGAGTTTTACTTTAAAACTCTTCTATTATACTTTGTTACATCCAAACGGGTTGTAAAGACAACGTTGAACCCCGTTAAAGTGAACCCGGATTAACATAGTATTCGCCCATAGTCACTTGTATGAGGTGACGTCTCGAAGTGACTAGAGTGTGATGCGATTGATGGTAAGTTCAAGTGCCATAGAGTCATGTGAGATGACTAGTCGATCACATAGGCAGACTGTTAGGAACACCTTTTCGGGCCTTATGACCGCTTATAGAGTTCTAGCAAATTTATATAGCCTGGTCGTGGCGAGAGCTACTATAGTATTCAAATGAGTCGATTCTTTTGACTAAATACTATTGCCTAAGATGGCACAGTTTCAGATTAACTTTGATTTGTGTTACTACGACCTTCGTAAATGGGGCCAAATGGGCATATTTTGGGTTATGATGGTTGTGGCTAGTCGAAGGGAATGAGTGCGCTATGAATTGTCCACCCCTAGTCAGGGTTATAACAATATCTCAGGGCCACTCGAGGAGTAATGAACTGGAAATGCGTGGCCACGCTCGGAATGAATCCATGGTGGATAAATCCGGTCAATCAGTTATTCTCCAAATCGAGGAAACCACTCTCGATATGATCACTTGCAAGTACGACCTGAAAGACACCTTACATTGAGTGGGAGATAGTAATAGGACAAGAGAATTGGTGACGCACACTTGTCGAGGACAAGTGGGAGATTGTTGGAATATGTGTCCTCCGACAATAATGCGATCACAACTGTTGATCATGATGTTCACATGTTTAAATCTCATTTTTAAGAATACATGTGGGATGTAATATTTTACAGTCAACTGGTCCACACATATCGGTAATGATTGGCTGACTAGAGTTTGACATTCCGTCGTGCGACGGTGGTGATCGATTGATCCCCTTAGGTCATACCTATAGGGAAATACTCTTAATTGATTATTTAATTAATCGTATACCGATACGAGTTAATTAAATTGCTTAAAATTGACGGATGATTTTGTGAGTATAATTAACGTATCTTATTGTAATATGATTAAATGAGATACGGTCTAAGTAATCGAATTGTTTTATTACTTAGATGAAATTATTGTTTACAGAAAAAATTGAAACGGAATGAATAAATTATTATAAATACAGAATGTTGTAGTTTATAATTCGGGAACACTTTTGGTACAAGTAATTACAAATTACTAGTCGATTTTGTAAATGACATATTTTATGAGTATGTTGATTTTTAATATGTTAAAAATACATTACATTGTGACATGTCATGTAACATGTTACATGTGACAAAATTGACAAATGACAAAATAAAATGGACCATCCATTTTATAATGAAAGTGCCGAAAATGGAGGGAGTATTGAATTAATATTGTGTTTTCATATTAGTGGAAAACATAATGATAAAAGACTATCATCTTGCCATGTATCCCTAGTCTTGCCTTGAGAAGAACAAGACCATGCATTGGCTCCCCAATATAGCCCCCTCCCAACCAGGGGCGGAGCCAGGATTTCAAATATGGGGTAGCGAAAAATATGCATTGCAAATATATGACAAAAAATATATTTCATCCGACAATAATTTTAGCCATAAGATTACAAAATACAAATTTGATGCGAAAAAGCTACTCTAATCTTAGCCGACGAGTTCTCATATTTTGATAATGATTTATAATTTCATCGTCGGTAAGATTACAAAATATATATCCTTTTCTATAAAAGTAACTAAATAATCATTCAACAATTCATCTCCCATACTATTGCGAAGTTTATTCTTTATGTATGTCATCGCCGAAAAAGCTCTTTCAACACTTGCAGTCGCCACGGGAAGAACTAATACAAGTTTAAGAAGCAAGTAGACCTTCGAATGTATCAAATGTGTCTTGGTCTCAAAAAGCTTGATAGAAAGCTCGTTTAGATTCTTCAAATTCCAAAATCTTTCATCATGACGGATATCTTCAAAGTAATTTTTAAGTTGATATTCAAAGTGTAACAAATCAGCTTTTGAAAATTCACTTGGATAATAGTGAGCAAGACGGAGCAACTTGCTAACATCAAATGAAGAAAATTGATCATTAGGACTGAAACAAGACATACAAACAAGTAATGTCTTACTTACCTCATCAAACCATTTTGTTAATTTCGTGCAAAATTTGATCTATCATGCAGAGAAAAATATCAATCCGAAAGTGCTCATCATTATCCACTTCTTTTCTACCACGCTTGTACCTTCTCGGAGCCACGTAAATATCACTCATGATAGGAACAAAAATATCATACTTATCACAAAATGATTTCACCTTTTCCATATGAGTATCCCAACCATCATCTCTTATCTTTTGCAAATTCTTTTTGGTGACATCAACAAGTGCCATAGCATTTACAATATCTTGATTTTTCTTTTGTAAAGCTAAGTTCAACTCATTAGTAATACCCAAAATAGTAATCATCAATTGTCCAATGAAAACAAAATCAAATGTTCGCATAGTATGTGCCAGTTTCTCTACCTTTACTAGCTCAGTACCATCACAAAAATCACCAATGGCTTCAAGTGTTGGGAAATGTGTCCTCAACAATAGTGCGATTACATGATTTAAATATCATTATTAAATCTCATTTTAAAGAATACAATTGGGAAGTATTTATACTGTCAACTGGTCAACATATATCGGTAATGATTGGCTGACTAGAGTTTGACATTACTGTCGTGTGACGTTGGTGATCAGTTAACCCCCTAGGTCATACCTATAGGGCAATACTCTTAATTGATCATTTAATTAATCGTATAATGTTACGAGTTAATTAAATTACCTGAAACATTGACGGACGATTTTGGAAGTAAAATTTACGTATCAAATTGAAATGTGATTAAATGAGATACGGTCTGAGTAATCGAATTGTATCATTACTCGGATGAAATTATTGTTTAAAGAAACAATTGGATTTGAATGAATTATTATAAATGCGATTTATAAACGGTAAAATATTTTGGTACAAGTAATTATGAAATTACTAAGTCGATTTTGTATGTGACGTATTTTACTAATACGTTGATTTTTAATATGTTAAAAATTACATAACAAATTTATGTCACATATGACATGTGACATATTGACATTTGACAAAAATAATATGGATCCCATATTATCATATGTGCCGAAATTAGGAGGTTGTTTGAACAAATATTGTGTTTGTTTAAGTTAGTGGTAAGCATAATGATAATTACTATAATATAGGCATGCATACCTAGTGCCTTTTGTGTAAGAGCACAAAGGCCATGCATAGGCCATTTCCCTCCACCCTACCCGGTTCTCCCTTGGAAAGAACAAGGAGTTCTTTTGCTTATTTTAATTATCATTCACAATATGTATTTGTGGGTAATAATTTTAATTCATTCACTTCAACAATATAATTTTTAGAGAGATAAAAATGACATTCTTCCTCTCCTCTTCTCTCAACCGGTTTTGAGAGCTTAAAACCAAATATTTTTGGTTCAATTTTTCACAAGATTAATATTATACTAGCTCAAATAATATTAATTAGATTAAGAGTTAAGCTTTGGGTATTATTCCTAAGGAGAGATCCTACACTTGGATCTTGTTCTTCCAATAAAGGAAAGCTCAAGAACAAAAGAAAAGGAGATTTCTTTTGTGCCCATTTGAACCGAAATTTCAATGTAAGGATATGGTTTCTTCTCTATTTTATTTATTTGTTTGCATGCATAAAATCCGTTTTAATTTTATGACAAATTAATTTCGACATATATGAGTATGTTAACATGTATATGAATCTTCATTTCCTTCAATCGGTATCAAGAGCCACGGTTGTTTGCATGCAAATTGGTTAAAAGTTTTTCCAAGTTATAAGAATAACAAATAAAACTTGTAAAATTTGTGTTATTATGATATATCACGAAATTATTACATGCATGTTAATATTTCTGGTCCTAAAGTGTTTTGGGATATTTTGGTTATTTTTCGGATTTTTATTGTTCATAATTTACAATAATGGCATTTAAATGTGATTTTATGAGTAAAAATGTCATTTTTGGTCTAAAATTAGCTATGCTTCGAATTTTAACTTGGTTTTTGGATATCTTGTCACATATATTATTTTGAGATAACCTGCAAATTTTCATAATTTTTGGACTTGTTATGCTCGAAAAATGAATTTTTCATTATTAAATTCGGATTTAAGTGAAAAATAGGTTAATATGAGTTAAATTTCGAATATGGTCATAGAAAATTAATATGTTGTCACATGCAATTTTAAAAGATGTGTGTAAAATAATTGGCTATAAAGAAGTCTTTTTGCATGATTTATGAATTTTTGAAGAAAAATTGCATAAATAGTGACATTATTAGTGGAAAATTAATAAAACATAATCTATGACTTAGGAAAAACGTCTAATGTTGCATTTTATTATAATTTTTAGATCTAAAATTGAAAAGTTAATGAAAATAATTTTTTCCATGTTTTTATGATTATTTTATTAAAAATCGATAAACCGCAACATTGTTTTTCCGGAAAAATTTCGAAATTTTTTAACCTAAGATTTTGAACATTATGAGTGTCATGGAAATTTTCCAGAATGTTCATGAATTTAAATTTCAAATTTTTGAATTTATTTGAAATTTTGTGATTTATTTGAAGTTTAATAGCTTATTTTTGTAATTTTGGTCCATTTATAAACAATTTTATAAAATATGGGTTAATTATGGTCAAATTATTAGTGAAGACTAAATTTTGAGTCCTAAGAGGTTAGGGTAATTAACTTATGCATAAATATGAGTTTATGTATTTTTGTGATTGTAAAATGTTGAAATCACGCAAATCCGTAAAAACCGAGTAATATACGATATTGGCTAATTAAAAGGCGATTTAGCATAAAAATTGAGCATGTTCATACATATTATAATGCTGCATTTTTCTTTATGATTGTCATAATTTTAATTTATGTAATTTTTGAATTATGTTTTTTTTCTTAGTATGGCCTTAGATTTTAATTGGTATTTCCCGAAATGTATGGGAATATCGATTCGGTTGTAATTTTTATTGTGATCTCGTATCACCGTTTTGTAATTTAATAGATTTATTTTATTTTAGTTACAAATGTATAATAGGAAATTATGTAATTTATTATGTAATTTTATTTATTCTCGGAGTTCCCAAAGACGGATTTCTTCAAGAATGGCGATACATAAAGACGGTGTTACCTCGAGATGCGTGTCACAACCGAAGTTCAAGGGACCAATGGAGTTGGTTTCCGAAATGTAATAGTTAAATAGTTTTTCTATTTTAGGAAAGGCCATACTAGGATTTATTTATCTTTATGCTTGCATTTTATTTTATGTCACATGCATCGCTAAATCGCCATAACTAAACATGCATTATCTTTTATCGAGTTTATCGACCGTGTCAATTAGAATTATCGTAGTTCACCGGTTTAGTTCACTTAAAACGTGATAGATAATAAATTGACATGACCTCTCGCTAAAACAATCAATTGAGACATAGCCTTACCAAATAGTAGAAACCATGAAAACCTATTTCGTGAGGGAGTGCACTCGGCCACACCGGGGTACAAACCTTGTTACGTAGGGGAAGTGGGTGATAAATGTTAATCCACCGAATTCATGTTGATGAGGGATGTATCGGCCCCACCGTGCCCAAGTTAATGTGGGTTTGGATCATGGACACATTTATTCGAAATTTGGATTGAACTCAACAAAAGTATTTGATAAGGGATGTATCGGCCCTACCGTGCCCTTGTCGATGTGTTTTGGGCTAAAGATAAATGTTAATGTAATTTTATCGACCAAGAGTTCTAAAAGTAGAATCGATTAAAGAGTTAATCCACCGAGTTATATTGATAAGGGATGTATCGGCCCCACCGTGCCCAAGTTAATATGAATTTGGATCTTGGAATCATTTATCATAGTTGGGTAGAGGTCACTATGTAAATGCTATACTTGTTTACAAGTATTAATAAAACGATAAATGTTAAGTTTTCCACTATTCCGTTATTATATTGTTCTATTTCTTTACCACAATTCATATACGATATCATTTCGATTTTTGATTCAAAACTCCATTAAAACATCGTAACTAAAGACAAATATGAATTTGCTTCTAAAACCTCATATGAACCATTGCTAAGGATCTCTTGTAAAGAGTATAGATTAAAGTTATTCATTATCAAACAGGTTTTTGATTCTTGACTAACACATCTACTTACAATGGAATAATTTTTCATGTACTTAAATGAATTAAGTACCTTGAAGCGATAAATTGTTTTGGTAATTAGTTTTGTCAAGAATTCGTAATTGACCAAAATAACGCAACCACTTCAATGAAAGTTTTAAGACTAAAACGAACAAATGAAGAGTGAATCTTCATGAATTCAATTTTGCTTCTCAAAGCAAAGACTCATTGAATTAAGTGGGAGCATTCTCTTAAACCGTTAAGATGAGGACGAGGTTCAAGAAGCAAAGATAATAATGGAATTGATACAAGGTAATGTTAAAGGTAAAGTTGTTGAGAATGACGATACTAAACCTATCAATCCCGACCGATAAAGTTTCCATTGTCTTAAATGTTGGACACGAGAAAGGAAACTACCCCAAATTATTGAAGAATTATCAAGTTAGTTGTGGGACATCTAATGGGACCTTCTTCTTTAAAAATGTTTATTTGATTAAACATAAAATTTTGTTAGTACTACTTCGTCAATATTAGAAACCAATGGAGGTTTTCATCATTGTACTTGATACATAGGATGATTAGAATATGACGACTAGCAACAATAATGTCGAGAGATAGAGTAATTGTGTACTCAATCTAGTTTTTGGATTTAAAGTTGTACTTAATTATGACTATTAAGTGCATAAACTCTAAATAAGAATATAAACTTGTTAAGATACAAAAGAGGTTTTCACCTTTGTGACCCTTTACACCATGATTTGATGTATGGCTAGCCCATCATCAAGGTGATTATATTCTAAACCAAACTAGAATGATATATCATGAAGATGATGTAAGACTCAAATTGGTAACCCAAGATTAAACCTTAAATTTTGGAATGATAAACGCAAGGAGTTATCGAGTACTCTTGAAACCATTAGATTGTTAATGGTATATGCGTATCTTGTATTCAAAGCAAGATATCTCGTGCTTTTTGGTTGAAAAGGAGATCGAGGTTATAAATCATTGATCCATAATAGGTTGATCATTTTCTTTTACCAACGATTTAAGTTGACGCTTATGTGTTCACTTAATAAGGTAAATAGAAAAATCTTTGAAGAAGTTTAAAGAGTTCAAGGAATCACGATTTAGTCGTGATGGGATTATCAAAGTGAAGACTTTGATGTTAGCCAAAGAAAATGTGATATAGTATCACAAGTTAATCTCTCTTAAGCACGCATTATGGAATAATGTGTGGTTGGATAAGAAATCAAATGCTATTCGATATGGTTTGGACTTCAATCAAGTTACTTTGAGTTACTTGATCCTTTTGGGGATTTTATCATTTTTGTCTAAATTACTTTTCCACTAAAACCAATCATATGAGATATGAAATGGTAAGGGTACCATGTTTGTAAGTTTTCACAAGAAACAAATGCTCATTTTTCCCTTTTCAATTATCACGGGTTTGCGGCTCGTGAAGCTGTCTTTCTAAAATACAAGTTTATTTTTAGAAGACAGAGTGGGAGAAATTATTCAAAGAGCCACAAAGATGTTATGTCGCAAGAAACTGGTCTTTCTTGGCTACGTGAGATGTTTTGTGTAAAACGTTGTCGCAAGAAACTGGTCTTTCTTGGCTACATGAGACGTTTTGTGTAAGACATTGTTTCTTCAAAACCTAGGAGGTTAAAATTCGTCACTTGTTAAAAATGATGAATTCATGTTACTTTTAAGAAAGTAAAGAGCTTATAACTTACAAAGAAATTGTTTGATTCAAGATTGATTACTTCTGGAAAGTAATGAACATATGACTTACATAAGAGTGTTTAAGTCACAACTCAATATAAGGCTTAGAACCATGAAAATCCGAAATTTCAAGGCTTGATTAGTTGCAAAGGGTTTTGCACTAATAAAGAGAGATTTCAAAGTTTGATTGGTTGCAAAGGGTTTTGCACTAATTGAAATGCTTAAGTCTATTTGGATCTTCTTAGGGATTGTGTTTCATTATGAGGTTATGAAATACATAGCAAGTGAATCTAAAACCCACTTCTTCAATAGAAGGAATGTATTCAATACATGTCTTGAGTTTAGTAGATTCTTGCAATCCTAAGATAATGTGAAACTTAAGAGAGGGTCTTAAGTAGGACATCAATGAGTTAGAATCAACATTTTGATCATGTGATAAAACATTTCTCGATAAGTCGAGAAGTTGTGTTTATACATGAAGTTTAGTGGGAGTTACGGAAATTTTAATTAGTCCGATATGTGGATGACATATTGATCATTGAGAATGATTTAAGACTTTTGGAGTATTATAATACATCTTTAATATACGGATTTATGAAGATAAATCCACGTGATATTAGCGTCAATAAGAAGTCTTATGTTGATAAGATTCATGACCAGTTCAATTAAATTGAACATATTTGATTGGTTTCATTTGCTTCCGCTGCCGAATCAATTAAAAAGAAATGATGTATAACACTTCATATGCTTTGAGCATGATGAATTGTTTTCAAAATCGAATTTAAGTAATCCTAGCCAAGTAAGCCATAAAGATTACCCTTAAGTGCATGAAGAGGCATTAAGGAAGTAAAGCAAAGTGTTTATGATGCAATTTTGTGTAAGGGTGTTACACAAGTGACAATTGACAATTGAGATTGCGCATGGTTTCCGACAAAACCATAATCAAAACACATCAAGATGGTTAAGATACCATTGTGGCTATGTTAATTAAGAAGTAGATTTTCTAGAATCGTTCTAGGCAATAAAGAACAATGAGAGATATTTATAACGGAAATTGAGTACACTTGCAATCATGAGATGTGCAAGAAGGATGAGTCCCGCACACTGTGAAAACAGTGGGAGCTATTCTTAGGCTAGAGGGCCTATGTCTTGATTGGATTTCGACACGTACTCAGAAAGTTTTGTAATGCAAACGTATACATTACAAAGGAAACCGAGTATGTAGTAAGGTTGAGTAAGGTACAAGAAATTGATAAAACCTACTAACCAAAGCCTTCTCAAAGGCTAAACATGATGAGTCATGTCATTTCAATTGAATTGAAATGAACAACTACGTACAAGATCAAATTAGATTATAGAACATGAAATAGTAATCAGACATTGACTATTCATGTGTGATAATTGCATTTGTCGTTCGAGTTTTATTTTAAAACTCTTTTATTATACTTTGTTACATCCAAACGGGTTGTGGAGACAATTGAACCCCGTTAAAGTGAACACGGATTAACATTGTATTTGCCCATAGTTACTTGTATGAGGTGACGTCTCGAAGTGACTAGAGTGTGATGCGATTGATGGCAAGTTCAAATGCCATAGAGTCATGTGAGATGACTAGTCGATCACATAGGCAGACTGTTAGGAACTTTTTGTCGGGCCTAATGACCGCTTATAGAGTTCTGGCAAATTTATATAGCCTGGTCGTGGCGAGAGCTGCTATAGTATTCAAATGAGTCGATTCTTTTGACTAAAGACTATTCACCTAAGATGGCTCGGTTTTGATTAACTTTGATTTGTGTTACTACGACCTTCGTAAATGGGGTCAAATGGGCATATTTTGGGTTATGATGGCTGTGGCTAGTCGAAGGGAATGAGTGCGATAGGAATTGTCCATCCCCTTGTCAGGGTTAAAACAATATCTCAGGGCCACTCGAGGAGTAATGAACTGGAAATGCGTGGCCACGCTTGGAAGGTATCCAGAGTGGATAAATCCGGTCAAACAGTTATTCTCCAGATCGAGGAAACCACTCTCGATGTGATCACTTGAAAGTACGACCTGAAAGACACCTTGCATTGAGTGGGAGATAGTAATAGGACAAGAGAATTGGTGACGCACACTTGTCGAGGACAAGTGGGAGATTGTTGGGAAATGTGTCCTCAACAATAGTGCGATTACATGATTTAAATATCATTATTAAATCTCATTTTAAAGAATACAATTGGGAAGTATTTATACTGTCAACTGGTCAACATATATCGGTAATGATTGGCTGACTAGAGTTTGACATTACTGTCGTGTGACGGTGGTGATCAGTTGACCCCCTAGGTCATACCTATAGGGCAATACTCTTAATTGATCATTTAATTAATCGTATAATGTTACGAGTTAATTAAATTACCTGAAACATTGACGGACGATTTTGGAAGTAAAATTTACGTATCAAATTGAAATGTGATTAAATGAGATACGGTCTGAGTAATCGAATTGTATCATTACTCGGATGAAATTATTGTTTAAAGAAACAATTGGATTTGAATGAATTATTATAAATGCGATTTATAAACGGTAAAATATTTTGGTACAAGTAATTATGAAATTACTAAGTCGATTTTGTATGTGACGTATTTTACTAATACGTTGATTTTTAATATGTTAAAAATTACATAACAAATTTATGTCACATATGACATGTGACATATTGACATTTGACAAAAATAATATGGATCCCATATTATCATATGTGCCGAAATTAGGAGGTTGTTTGAACAAATATTGTGTTTGTTTAAGTTAGTGGTAAGCATAATGATAATTACTATAATATAGGCATGCATACCTAGTGCCTTTTGTGTAAGAGCACAAAGGCCATGCATAGGCCATTTCCCTCCACCCTACCCGGTTCTCCCTTGGAAAGAACAAGGAGTTCTTTTGCTTATTTTAATTATCATTCACAATATGTATTTGTGGGTAATAATTTTAATTCATTCACTTCAACAATATAATTTTTAGAGAGATAAAAATGACATTCTTCCTCTCCTCTTCTCTCAACCGGTTTTGAGAGCTTAAAACCAAATATTTTTGGTTCAATTTTTCACAAGATTAATATTATACTAGCTCAAATAATATTAATTAGATTAAGAGTTAAGCTTTGGGTATTATTCCTAAGGAGAGATCCTACACTTGGATCTTGTTCTTCCATTAAAGGAAAGCTCAAGAACAAAAGAAAAGGAGATTTCTTTTGTGCCCATTTGAACCGAAATTTCAATGTAAGGATATGATTTCTTCTCTATTTTATTTATTTGTTTGCATGCATAAAATCCGTTTTAATTTTATGACAAATTAATTTCGACATATATGAGTATGTTAACATGTATATGAATCTTCATTTCCTTCATCAAGAACATCCAGAACGATGGAAAATGAAGAAAACACACTCAAAATGGTTTTAAAGTGTGATCCCCAACGAGTATCACCCGGTCTATTTAAACCCTTTTCTTGATTTAAGCCACTCCCTGATGCAACTTCACCCATTTGTAATGCTTTCTCAAGATGTTCTGCTTGTTTATCTCTAAATATTTCTTTACGTTTAGGTGAAGATGCAATCACATTTAGTAAAATAGCAAGTGAATCAAAAAGTTCACTACAATCAACATTTTTCTTAGCCACCGCAATAAGAGTTAGCTGAAGTTGGTGAGCAAAACAATGAACATAATAAGCACATGGAGACTCATTCATGATTAAACTTTTAAGACCGTTAATAGAACCCCGCATATTGCTAGCACCATCATAACCTTGACCTCTAACACTCGACAAAGTAAGAGAATTCTCAAGAAGCAGTTGTTGTATTGCAGCTTTAAGTGTTAAAGAAGTAGTGTTACCCACATGCACAATACCCAAGAACCTCTCTACAACCGCTCCTCTTTTATCAACATATCGCAAGCAAAGAGCCATTTACTCTTTATATGCTATATCAGCCGACTCATCTGCAAGAATACCAAAAAAGCCACCATCTAACTCTTCAATAATTTTTTTGGTTGTCTCTTTTGCAAAAACACTTATGATATCCCTTTGAATATCAGGGGAGGTAAGTGTACAATTTCCAGGTGCTTTTAATACGGGAGCTCTAGGCGTATTTTCGTCACGCTTGGTAAATATTTTCACAAGTTCAAGATAATTTCCTTGGTTCAATGATTTTCCACTTTCATCATGACCACGAGATGCCAGTCCTTGTAAACAAATAAATCTCAATGCTTCAATTGAATTTTCTAACCGAATGCGATAGTCACTTTTAGCTTCATTTGTAAACTTTTCAAAGCAACAAGCTATAGAGGACTTTTGTTTGTTGAATATATCAAAATTCTTCATAGCATTGTTATGAGCGCTCATATGATTACCAACATGCTTATCAAAGGCACTACTTTTACTCCATGTTCTAAACCCCCCATTAACAAAAGCATCACCTCCACAAGCGCTATCATTCTTAAATAAATAACAAACAAAGCAATACGCTGCATCTTTTTCTATACTATACTCAAGCCAAGGCTTATACTTTTCAAACCATTTACGAACAAAGTTACGCTTAGTTTTAGGAAATGTGTAGTTACTAGGCTGACAAGGACCCCTCCGAATATATTCTCGTCTTATCATATCATGATCATTTATGTGAAAATCAGTTAATTTTCTTCTTAATCCGGGATCTTTGGGAAGAGATATCACATCAAAATCACTCAACCTATATAAAATTGGACTAGTAAAAGGATTTGAACTACTTCCCAATTCGGTTTCTCCATCTATTAACTCGTCAATATTAGTTTCAGGATCATCACCCGAGAGAGTTGAATCAGTTGGATTTGGTGTATGTGTATCATCATTGCATTGTCTTTTTGCAAAAAAACTCGTAATAGTCGGCGTACTAATTCTCTTCATCCCTGAAATTCAACAAGATTTAATATTAAAATACAATTTTAATCATTCACTACAGTACGATAATGCGTTGCACACGGTACACCGTGCCTATAAATTTTCATAAACTAAAACTAAGAAATTGCAACAAGACAAGTTAGACAACCACCAAAATTCAGTCTTCCCTAACAGAAACTGAAGACAACCCAGATCATCAAATACCAAAACAAGCAAATTCATCTCATAAAGACACGAAAACGCTCTAGTTAATTAAAATGCAACAAATTTCCATTAAAGATAACTACAAAACCCGCGAAATTCGATAAGTCCCCAACAAACATACCCAAATCATAAAATCATGGAAGGTTGAACCGAAATTCATGAAAAGCTAAGAACTTGATAGCAATCCTCAACTAAATACAGAATGCTCAACAAAAAACAAGTATTAAAACAGCACATATAATCCTGTAATTCTAAATAACCAAGTTAAAATCATCAAATTTCATACAAAGATAAAAACTTCACACGAAATCTGCAAATCAAACCCCCCAAAAAAAATATAAACTAAATAAAAAAAGATGATTTATACATACCTCAAATGAAAGAAAAGAAAGATGGATGGATGAATTGGGGGTTGTGCTTGTGCGTAAGATTGGTGGAAGAGTAGAGAAAAATCAATGCTTTTTTTTTATTATGTGTTTACACGTAAATTAGTATAATATTAGGAAAGATAAAATATTTGAGAGAATAAAGGAAGATTGAAAGTCAGTTGGCTTTTTTCTAGGGAAATACTAATTGCCTTATTTGTTATATTCTTTCCTTTTATTTATCTATATATTTTAAATGGGGTAGCATAAAAAAAATATTCTCTTTTTTTTTTGAAAGTGGGGTAGCACATCTACTATACTACCTACGCCACTGCTCCCAACCGGTTTTCCTATGTGAACCATATGGGTTTCTAATTTTTCATTCATTCTTTTTCACCTAATATTTTTCTAGAGTAAGAAAAATAAATCTCTCCATAATTTGTGAAAACTTAGAGAGATAAATACACACAAATCTTTCCTTTGGCCGAAATTTTTGAAGAGCCAATACAATTTATTTTGTGTCAATTTTATAGTAAAACTAATATTATTACTAGATCTAAATAATATTGGTTATTATGAGTTTTCTTTGGGTATATGCTTTTGGGAGGGATTCTATACTTGAATCCTTGTTCTTCCATTTGGAAAGCTCAAGAACAAGTGAGTAGGAGAACTCACTTGTGCCCATAAACCGAAATATCAATGTGAGATGATGATTTCTTCTTTAATTATTTTATTGTTTGCATGCATAAGATTACCTTTTAATTTTATGACTAAATTAAAGTTAAAACATATATGAATATGTTGAGTAAAGAGATATAGATTTCCAACAAGTGGTATCAAGAGCCTTGGTTGTTTGCATGTAAATCGGTTATAGTTTTTCCGAGTTATACGATTAACATATAAAACTTGTAAATTTGTGTTATTATGATATATCACAAAAATAATTTGTGCATGTTAAAGTTTCTGGTCCTAAAATGTTTTTTGGATATTTTGGTTATTTTATGGATTTTTATTGTTCATATTATACAATAATGACATTAAAATGTGATTTTATGATTAAAATGTCATTTTGGGACTAAAATTAGCTAAACTTTGTATTTTCCAGTTATTTTTGTATATGTTATCACATGTTTTATTTTGAGATGACCTGTAAATTTTCATAATTTTTGGAGTTTTTATGCTCGAAATATGAATTTTTCATGATAAAAATCGAATTTAAATGAAAAATAGGTTAATATGAGATAAATTTCGAATCTGGTTATAGAAATTTAGTATGTTGTCACATGCAATTTTACAAGATTTTTGTAAAATAATAGGCTATATTGAAGTCTTTATGCATGATTTATGGATTTTTGATGAAAAATAGCATAAATAGTGACTTAATTAGTAAATAATTGCTAAAACATACTCCATGACTAAGGAAAAACGTCACATGTTTCATTTTATTATTTTTTCAGATCTAATATTGAAAAGTTGGTGAATATAATTTTTCTCATGTTTTTATGATTTTATTGTTAAATCCGATAAACCGCAACATAGTTTTTCCGATAATTTTACGAAATTTTAACCTAAGTTTTTGAACATTATGAGTGTCATGGTATTTTTTCCAGAATGTTCATAAGTTTAAATTTCAAATTTCAAATTTATTTGGAATTTTTGTGATTTATTTGAAGTTTATAGCATTTTATTGTAATTTTAAGTCCATTAATGAACAATTTTAAGAAATATGAGTTAATTATAGTCAAGTAATTAGTGAAGACTAATTTTGAGTCCTAAGAGGTTAGGGTAATTAACTTGTGCATAAATATGAATTTATGTAATTTTTGTGATTATAAAACGTTGAATCACGCAAATCCGTAAAAACCGTGTAATATACGATATTGGCTCCTTAAAGGCGATTTAACATAAAATTGGGCATGTGCTTACATATTATAATGCTGCATTTTTATTTATGATTGTCATAATTTCATTTTATGTAATTTTTGAATTATGTAATTTTACTTAGTATGGCCTTAGTTTTTAATTGGTATTACCCGAAATGTATGGGAATATCGATTCGGTTGTAATTTATTGTGATCTCGTATCACCGTTTTGTAATTTAATAGATTTATTTTATTTTAATTACAAATGTATAATAGGAAATTATGTAATTTGTTATGTAATTTATTTATTCCGGAGTTCCTTGAAGACGGTGTCATTCAAGAAGGCGATACATAAAGACGGTGTTACCTCGAGATGCGTGCCACAACCGAAGTTCAAGGGACCAATGGAGTTGGTTTCCGAATATGTAATAGTTAATTAGATTTTTCTATTTTAGGAAGGTCATACTAGGATTTATTTAATGCTTTGCATTTTATTTATATGTCGCATGCATCGCTAAATCGCCATAACTAAAACATGCATTATCATTTAATCGAGTTTATCGACCGTGTCAATTATAATTTTCGTAGTTCACCGCTTTAGTTCACTTAAAACGTGATAGATAATAAATTGACATGACCTCTCGCTAAAAATAATCAATTGAGACTTAGCCTTACCAAAAATTAGAAACCATGAAGTCCCAGTTTCGTAAGGGAGTTGAGCCGGCTTTACCGTAAGACAAACCTTGCTACGTTGGTGAAGTGGGTGATAAATGTCTATCCACCGAATTCATGTTGATGAGGGATGGATCGGCCCTACCGTGCCCAAGTTGATGTGGATTTGGATCATGGACACATTTATTCGAAATTTGGATTGAGCTCAAGGGAAGTATTCGTGACCGTAGTCGCATGTGTTCCGGGCTAAAGATAAATGTTAATGTAATTTTATCGACCAAGAGTTCTAAAAGTAGAATCGATTAAAGTGTTAATCCACCGAGTTATATTGATAAGGGATGAATCGGCCCTACCGTGCCCAAGTTAATATGAATTTGGATCTTGGAATCATTTATCATAGTTGGGTAGAGGTCACTATGTAAATGTTTTACTTGTTATTTACAAGTATTAATAAAACGATAAATGTTAAGTTTTCCACTATTCCGTTATCATATTGTTCTATTTCTTTACCCAATTCATTTACGATATCATTTCGTTTTTTGATTCAAATCTCCATTAAAACATCGTAACTAAAGATAAATATGAATTTGCTTCTAAAACCTCAAATGTAACATTGCTAAGGATCTCTTGTAAAGAATATAGATTAAAGTTATTCATTATCAAACAGGTTTTTGATTCTTGACTAACACTTCTACTTACAATGGATTATGTTTCATATACTTAATTGAATTAAGTACCTTGAAGCGATAAATTGTTTTGGTAATTTGTAATTGACCAAAATAACGCAACCACTTCAATGAAAGTTTTAAGACTAAAACGAACAAATGAAGAGTAATCTTCATGAATTCAATTTTGCTTCTCAAAGCAAAGACTCATTGAAATAAGTGGGAGCATTCTCTTAACCCGTTAAGATGAGGACGAGGTTCAAGAAGTAAAGATTATAATGGAATTGATACAAGGTAATGTTAAAAGTAAAGTTATTGAGAATAACGATACTAAACCTATCAATTCCGATCGATAAAGTTTCCATTGTCTTAAATGTTGGACACTAGAAAGGAAACTACCCCAAATTATTAAAGAACAAGTTAGTTGTGGGACATCTAATGGGACCCTCTTCTTTAAATGATTATTTAATTAACATAATTTTGCTAGAACTACTTCGTCAATATTAGAAACCAGTGGAGGTTTTCATCATTGTATGTGATACATAGGATGATTAGAATATGACGACTAGCAGCAATGATGTCGAGAGATAGAGACATTGTGTACTAAATCTAGTTTTCGGGTTTGGAGTTGTACTTAATTGTGACTATTAAGTACATAAACTCTAAATAAGAATACAAACTTGTTAAGATACAAAAGAGGTTTCACTTTTGTGACCCTATTCACCACGATTTGATGTATGGCTAGCCCATCATCAAGGTGATTATATTCTAAACCAAACTAGAATGATATATCATGAAGATGATGCATGACTTAAATTGGTAACCCAAGATTAAACCTTAGTTTCTGGAATGATGAACGCAAAGAGTTATCAAGTGCTCTTGAAACCATTAGATCTTATGGTTTATGCGTATCTTGTATTCAAAGCAAGATATCTCGTGCTTTTTGGTTGAAAAAGAAGATCGAGGTTGTAAATCATTGATCCAAAAAAGGTTGATCATTTTCTTTTACCAACGATTTAGGTTGACACTAATGTGTTCACTTAATAAGGTAAATAGAGAAATCTTTGAAGAAGTTCAAAAGTTCAAAGAAGCACGATTTAGTCGTGATGGGATTATCAAAGTGAAGACTTTGATATAAGCCAAAGGAAATGTGATATAGTATCACAAGTTAATCTCTCTTAGCACGCATTATGGAATAATGTGTGGTTGGATAAGAAATCAAACGCTATTCGATATGGTTTGGACTTCGATCAAGTTACTTTGAGTTACTTGATCCTTTTGGGGAATTTATCATTTTTGTCAAAATTATTTTCCACTATATCATATGAGATATGAAATGGTAATGTACCATATTTGTAAGTTTTCACAAGAAACAAATGCTCATTTTTCCCTTTCAATTATCACGAGAACGACGGGTTTGCGGCTCGTGAAGCTGTCTTTCTAAAATACAAGTTTATTTCTAGAAGACAGAGTGGGAGAAATTATTCAAGAGCCACAAAGAATGTTATGTCGCAAGAAACTGGTCTTTCTTGGTACATGAGACGTTTTGTGTAAGATGTTGTTTCTTTAAAACCTAGGAGGTTAAATTCGTCACTTGTTGAATTTGATGAATTCATGCTACTTTTAAGAAAGTAAAGAGCTTATAACTTACAAAAGAAATCGTTTGATTCAAGTTGATTACTTCTGGAAAGTAATGAATATATGACTTACATAAGAGTGTTTAAGTCACAACTCACTGCAAGGCTTAGAACCATGAAAATCCGAAATAAAAAGGCTTGATTAGTGACAAAGGGTTTTTGCACTAATAAAGAGAGATTTCAATGCAAGATTGGTGGCAAAGATTTTTGCACTGGTTGAAATGCTTAAGTCTATTTGGATCTTCTTAGGGATTGTGTTTCATTATTATGAAATACATAGCGAGTGAATCTAAAACCCACTTCTTCAATTAGAAGGAATGTATTCAATACATGTCTTGAGTTTTGTAGATTCTTGCAATCCTAAGATAATGTGAAACTTAAGAGAGGGTCTTAAGTAGGACATCAATGAGTTGGAATCAACATTTTTGATCATGTGATAAAACATTTCTCGATAAGTCGAGAAGTTGTGTTTATGCATGAAGTTTAGTGGGAGTTACGAAAATTTTAATTATTCTTATATGTGGATGACATATTGATCATTGAGAATGATTTAAGACTTTTGGAGTATTATAATACATCTTTAATATCCGGATTTATGAAGATAAATCCACATGATATTAGCGTCAATAAGAAGTCTTATGTTGATAAGATTCATGACTAGTTCAAATTAAATTGAACATATTTGATTGATTCCATTTGTTTCCGCTGCCGGATCAATTAAATAAGTAATGATGTATAACACTTCATATGCTTTGAGTATGATGAATTGTTTTAAAATCGAATTTAAGTAATCTTTACCAAGTAAGCCATAAAGATTACCCTTAAGTGCTTACAGAAGCATTAAAGAAGTAAAGCATAGTGTTTATGATGCAATTTTGTGTAAGGGTGTTACACAAGTGACAATTGACAATTGAGATTGCGCATGGTTTCCGACAAAACCATAATCAAAACACATTAGGATGGTTAAGATACCATTGTGGCTATGTTATTTAAGAAATAGATTTTCTAGAATCGTTCTAGGCAATAAAGAACAATGAGAGATATTTATAACGGAAATTGAGTACACTTGCAATCATAAGATGTGCATGAGAATGAGTCCCGCACACTGTGAAAACAGTGGGAGCTATTCTTAGGCTAGAGGGCCTATGTCTTGATTGGATCTCGACACGTACTCTGAAAGTTTTGTACTGCAAATGTATACATTACAAAGGAAAACGAGTATGTAGTAAGGTTGAGTAAGGTACAAGAAGTTGATAAAACCTACTAACCAAAGCCTTCTCATAAGCTTAACATGATGAGTCATATCATTTCTATTGAATTGAAATGAACAACTACATGCAAGATCAAATTAGATTATAGAACATGAAATAGTAATCAGGTATTGACTATTCATATGTGATAATCGCATTTGTCGTTCGAGTTTTACTTTAAAACTCTTCTATTATACTTTGTTACATCCAAACGGGTTGTAAAGACAACGTTGAACCCTGTTAAAGTGAACCCGGATTAATATAGTATTCGCCCATAGTCACTTGTATGAGGTGACGTCTCGAAGTGACTAGAGTGTGATGCGATTGATGGCAAGTTCAAGTGCCATAGAGTCATGTGAGATGACTAGTCGATCACATAGGCAGACTGTTAGGAACACCTTTTCGGGCCTTATGACCGCTTATAGAGTTCTGGCAAATTTATATAGCCTGGTCGTGGCGAGAGCTACTATAGTATTCAAATGAGTCGATTCTTTTGACTAAAGACTATTCGCCTAAGATGGCACAGTTTCAGATTAACTTTGATTTGTGTTACTACGACCTTCGTAAATGGGGTCAAATGGGCATATTTTGGGTTATGATGGCTGTGGCTAGTCGAAGGGAATGAGTGCGATAGGAATTGTCCACCCCTAGTCAGGGTTATAACAATATCTCAGGGACACTCTAGGAGTAATGAACTGGAAATGCGTGGCCACGCTCGGAATGAATCCATGGTGGATAAATCCGGTCAATCAGTTATTCTCCAGATCGAGGAAACCACTCTCGATATGATCACTTGCAAGTACGACCTGAAAGACACCTTGCATTGAGTGGGAGATAGTAATAGGACAAGAGAATTGGTGACGCACACTTGTCGAGGATAAGTGGGAGATTGTTGGAATATGTGTCCTCCGACAATAATGCGATCACAACTGTTGATCATGATGATCACATGTTTAAATCTCATTTTTAAGAATACATGTGGGATGTAATATTTTGATCAATGGTCCACACATATCGGTAATGATTGGTGACTAGAGTTTGACATTTCTTGTCGTGCGACGGTGGTGATCGATTGATCCCCTTAGGTCATACCTATAGGGAAATACTCTTAATTGATTATTTAATTAATCGTATACCGATACGAGTTAATTAAATTGCTTAAAATTGACGGATGATTTTGTGAGTATAATTAACGTATCTTATTGTAATATGATTAAATGAGATACGGTCTAAGTAATCGAATTGTTTTATTACTTAGATGAAATTATTGTTTACAGAAAAAATTGAAACGGAATGAATAAATTATTATAAATACAGAATGTTGTAGTTTATAATTCGGGAACACTTTTGGTACAAGTAATTACAAATTACTAGTCGATTTTGTAAATGACATATTTTATGAGTATGTTGATTTTTAATATGTTAAAAATACATTACATTGTGACATGTCATGTAACATGTTACATGTGACAAAATTGACAAATGACAAAATAAAATGGACCATCCATTTTATAATGAAAGTGCCGAAAATGGAGGGAGTATTGAATTAATATTGTGTTTTCATATTAGTGGAAAACATAATGATAAAAGACTACCATCTAGCCATGCATCCCTAGTCTTGCCTTGAGAAGAACAAGACCATGCATTGGCTCCCCAATATAGCCCCCTCCCAACCGGTTTTCCTATGTGAACCATATGGGTTTCTAATTTTTCATTCATTCTTTTTCACCTAATATTTTTCTAGAGTAAGAAAAATAAATCTCTCCATAATTTGTGAAAACTTAGAGAGATAAATACACACAAATCTTTCCTTTGGCCGAAATTTTTGAAGAGCCAATACAATTTATTTTGTATCAATTTTATAGTAAAACTAATATTATTACTAGATCTAAATAATATTGGTTATTATGAGTTTTATTTGGGTATATGCTTTTGGGAGGGATTCTATACTTGAATCCTTGTTCTTCCATTTGGAGAGCTCAATAACAAGTGAGTAGGAGAACTCACTTGTGCCCATAAACCGAAATATCAATGTGAGATGATGATTTCTTCTTTAATTATTTTATTGTTTACATGCATAAGATTACCTTTTAATTTTATGACTAAATTAAAGTTAAATCATATATGAATATGTTGAGTAAAGAGATATAGATTTCCAACACTCCATTACTCAATTGGGTGCTCAACTTAGTGCTCACATTGATACCATCAATTTGAAGTTTGAAAAAGCTATGGCTAAACTTGAAGAAGCCTCAAAATCACCAAAGCATCATGTTAATGCCATGACGGCATCTTCATCAATCCCAAGTGGGATATGTGAGAATTGTGGAACTTTGGGACATGACCAAAGTGAATGTAGGGGAACAAATGAACAAGTAAATGCTTTCCAAGCATACAAGAGTGGTACCCCTTATTCAAACTATTACAATGAAAACACCAAATTCTATCCAAATCTCTCATACAAAAGCCAAAATGTTCAAAACCCTCAACCAACATACACCCCACCTCCCATGAGAAACCAAAATCAAAGACCCTTTTACAACCAAAACCAAGGTTACCAAAATCAAACTCCATACAATCAACAAAATGACCAAGGTTTTGATGTTCAAAAAGCGGTCCTCCAAATGCAAAAGAATCAACAAGAGTTTTTCACTCAAATGCAAAAAGATAGTCAAGCAAAGGAAATCACCATCAACAACATCCTAGCTCACACCAAAATATTGGAAACCCAATTGACTCAACTAGCATCTTCAAGCTCACAAAGACAAAAGGGGCAATTACCACCTCAAAGTAATCCCCCAAGACATGAAACGGTTAGTGCCATTCACTTGAGAAGTGGTACAAGGTATGAAGCACCGAAGAAGCAAGTTGAGGATGAAGTTGTGGAAGCTAGTGACAAAGAATAAATTGTGCAAAACTCCAAGGATGGGGAACCATCAAAAGAAGAAATTTCAAAGAAAAATGAAGACAAGGTCAAGGAGAAGGAGCCCATTGTGATTAGACTTCCTTTTCCAAGTCGTCAAGCCAAGCCCAAATTTGATGACCAACTTGGAAAATTTATGGAAATTGTGAAGAATTTGGAAGTCTCGATTCCTTTCACGGAATTAATTAATCACGTGTCGGCCTATGCGAAATACATGAAAGACATCCTCACAAAGAAGAAGTCAATCCGGAAGCTTGAGACTATCGCCTTCACTAAGGTGAGTAGTGCAATCCTTCAAGGGAGTTCACCTCCAAAACTCAAAGATCCGGGAAGCTTCTCAATACCGTGTACCATTGGCGACACCACGATCAACAAAGCCTTATGTGATCTAGGGGCTAGTGTGAGTGTTATGCCGTACTCGGTGAGTAAAAGGTTAGGGATGGGAGAGCTTAAATGTACCAATATCACACTCCAAATGGCCGGTAGATCGACGAAGACACCATTAGGGATATGGGAAGATATTCCCGTAAGAGTTGGGAAATTTTTCATCCCGGTGGACTTTGTCATTGTTGACATGGAAGAAGATTCCAACATTCCAATCATTCTAGGAAGACCTTTCTTACACACCGCGGGTGCGGTGATTGATGTGAAGCATGGAGAGCTCACTCTAGAAGTGGGAGATGAGAGCATAACTTTCAATCTTGACAAGACCATGAGAGCTCCCCGTTTGCATGAACCATGTTTTATGGTTGATCATTATAGCCGGAAGGATGATAGGAAGAAGTCGGAATTCCAATGGAAGAAGAAAATTGAAGATGCTCCATTCAAAGAGCAAGTGAATTGTAACAAAGAGAGCTTGAAAAGCTCACCAAAGTCAAGCAATGAAGAGAATGGCCTCATTGGCCAAGACAAGAAAATGGGAGAATCGTCTTTATCAACTCAAGAGATCTTTAGTGATCAAGTAGATGAAGTTTGTGGTCTTTGGGACGATGAGTTTGAAGGGATTTTCAATCCCTATATTGGTAATGCTATCGATAAAGACCGACAACAAGGGCAAAGGTCTATTGAAGATCTTTATCATGATAATGAACAAGCTTTTGATTACTTCTTCAAGGTGTTGAGCAACATCAACAACACCTTGGACATGCCCCCATGACATCTCACTAAGGATGAGAGTTTGTTGGAGTCCTTCCTAAACCACCATTTGTAAATATTTCTAACCCTCTAACTCGCATTTTAATTCTTACATTGCATTTTTGTCATTTTTGGATTTTTATGCTTTGATCAAGATAATTATCATTTTTGAGAGAAGTGAGGGAGGGACTAATGGTTTAATTGATGTATAGTGCTTTAGCTTAGTGTGGGGATAGCAATTGCCTAGGCTATTCATGCCTTAGTAGTGCCCCTACAATGAAGAACACGGGATTTGAAGAATGAAAAATGACAAGGGATATGCAAGTGCACGGATGGAACTGAATCCGGGTAAAACAGGGAGAATCCGAGCGTTTTCCTGGGAATCCGCCCGTCTTCAGGCAATCCGGGCGTCTTTATCAAAATCCGCCCGTCCATCTGAGCTGAAAATTTGAAATTTTGGGACTGTTGAAGAATCCGAGCGTCCTGGTAGAGAAGACGCTCGTCTTCAGAAATCCGCCTGTCTTGGAAGGAAAGACGCCCGTCTTTTTGCCTATGAAAAACAAGAAATCTCACTGTCTGAGAATCCGCCCGTCTTCAGCAAAAGACGCCCGTCCTGCAGTCGATAAATCCGAGCGTCTTTGCTGAAAGACGCCCGTCTTTAGGCGAGAAATCCTGAACAAAAAAGGCAGAATCCGAGCGTCCCGAAGGAAAGACGCCCGTCTTCCCCTGCAGTTTTTGAAATTTTCGGGTATTTTAAATACCCCATCCCACATTCATTTCTTCATTCCTTCATTCAAAACACTACCCATAAACCCCAAAACTCAAAACCCTCATCCTCTCCATCACCAAAACAAGATTTCCTCAACCAAATTCAACAAAATCAAATCCAAACTTCCTTTTAACAACAATTAATCACTCCTCTTCCAACAAAAGTCAAACCAAGCACCAAAATCTTCAACCTTTGAGTCGATTTTTGAATTATAAAGGCAAAGCCTTTCATCTTAAAATCGATTTGGGTACACTTGGAAATTGAAGATTTTCACTCTTTTCTTGGTTAAATCATCAATGGCAAGAACAAAAGGAGCAACAAAGGCACCTAAGGCAAAGGCACTCTCAACAAGACAAAAATGTCTTCAAGCAAAGAAAGCGTCATTGGCTATGGTGGTAGCTAGTTCAAACTTAGAAGTTCAACAACAACAACCTCCCTTGGAAGAAACAACATCAACAACTCCGGAAATTGCTCAATTTTCAAACTATCCGGAGGTAATTTTCATTTCTAACTCCCATAGGGATACATTTGCCAAGTATGCTAGAAAATCCTTTCTATCCACCAAATTCATATGTGAAGATGCCTTGAACAAATTGGGTGTCCTTGAATAAACGAAAGCCTTCTTTGAAGCCATGGGGTTGGGAAAATTGTTTGCTACAAGAGAATTGACATACCCCTCCCTTACCTTAGAATTCTTGAGTTCTTTGAAAGTTACTAAGGTAGAGACTAGGGAAAACATCGAGTTTCGCCTTGCTAATGTGAGTAGGCGCATCACCTTTGAGGAATTGGGAAAAGTATTGGGTCTTAGTGAATCACCTAGTTATTACAAGAATCCCGAAAAGTATGACCCCGCTCCTCTTTGGGAGGCGATTTCCGGGAGGAAATTTGAGAACTATCATGCTAGTCGCGCTCTATTAGTCCACCATCCGGGCATTAGAGTGTGGCACAAGGTCATCGGGAATACTATCATTGCAAGAAAAGACACCAACCACTTTACCAAGCTCGATTGTGTTCTTCTTGAGTCGGCCTTAAATATTGGAAGGGAATTCACCAAGCCTTACAATTATCTAAGGCTTTTGGTGGAAAGATGGCTAAATGTTGATTGTGGAAAGCAAGGAACCACCGTTATTGTAAATGGAGGTCTAGCCACTCTTTTGGCTAAGTACTTTGATCCGAATTTCAACAAGGATAGCAAGTATGTGGAGAAAAAGGGGAGTCATCTCATTGACATGGATGTCATGGTTAACAAGTACAAGTGGGTCACTCATAACCCTCTTGACACCAAATATGGTGGCTCACCAATGAGGCTAGATCTTTTACTTTGCCTTCCAAGATATGCCGTTTGAGTGTCCATCGGACCAACTACCTTCTTCCCCTCTCAAAAGAAGCCGAATACATCATCCGTCAACAAAGGGGTGAAATTGAAATGCCCTCCGCCTCCATTGTCACACCACCCTATCCTTTCAAGTATCAAGTGTTCAAACCTGAAGGTGTTAAAGCAAGCAATGACTACATGACTCTACTTATGCAAGAGATGCACAAACAAGCTTTTAAGGATCGGGAAGATGCATACTTAGCCCAATATCCACCCCTCCTTCATTTAGCTAGGCAAGGACTACTTGATCCTTCATGTCCTTTGCCTAGTTGGGCGGATAGGGAAGTCTTCTTTCCGAGTGCATCTAGGGGTGAGATTCCGGGTGACGATGAGGTTGTCGGTGATGAGGTTGTTGATGAAAGCGTTGATGAAGAGGCTAATGAAGAAGAGGATGATGAAGGAAGTGAGCAAGGAAGTGAAGAGGGAAGTGGTGATGAGTCCACTTCTATTGAGGAAGATGATGACAATGATGATATTGTGGAAGACTAGCAAGCTTTGGAGGCTCCTACCCTCTTGAGGTTTGTCTACTAATTTCTTTGTTTTATTTATTTATCTTGATCATGGTTGGAGAGTCCTAGCAACATAGAGGACTAACACCTCGGCCCCATTGAGGTGTTCTTATTTCATTGTTCCCACTTTTGAAAATCCAAAATGACAAATTTAGTTTCATGCATTGCATCTTGTGTGCATGAACTACCCCCAACTTTAGGACATTAGAAATAATGTCTATCTCGGTTTGGAGAAGTACATGCATACGCAACGGGAGGTAATCTAAATTACGCTCTCCGTCATAAACAAAAACCCATGCATCATGTAGTGTAGATTAGTGTAGCTTGCATTTAGTGTAGAAATCATGCATCATGTTTTCATAATTTCCTATCATTTTGGCCATTGAGGACAATGCCCATATTAGTGTGGGGATGGGGAATTCTAACTTAACTTTTATTCAAAAATCAAAAAAATCAAAATTTTTGAAAAACCATAAAAATTTGAAAAAATTGAAAAACCAAAAACAAGTTCGTTTCCTTTGTAGTGTAGTCATGTATATATTGTTGTATATATTGTGTTTGTTTTATCCTTGTTCACATTGATTGACTACGCCATATCCGAGACATGAGGATATTGAAGACCGCATGGTATGATCTTTCCAATCTCCTTTTTCCTCTTTATGTTAATGACTATGTGGCTTTATTTTGATTGATGCGGTATAACAATGTGAATTTAGGACTTGCATTTAGTTTCTATGTCATATTAGTTGGTAGAATCATTTGCATTAGGATGTATATGTGCTAGTTGCATCATGGCATGTAGTTGCATGTTAGAAAAATTTTGCGAAACCGTCTACTTGGGAAGTTTGACAAGTGTATATAGGCCCTAGTAGATGCTTTTTCTTCTTAAGACTTTGCTTGTTAGAATACTTGTAAAATACCCTAGGATGTGTCATGCTAGTATCCTTTGACCCATGGATTAAGGCCTAGTCAAGAGTACCTTGTGGTGTGATAACTCCTTGGCTACCGTTTATTCCAAGGTGACCCTTAAAACCATGCATGCATCCATCATCCATGTTCTACCACATTTTTGTCATCAAAGGAAATGGGCACAAAAAGAAATCAATTTGAGTTCAATGAAATGAAAAGTGAAAGAAAGTTTGCAAAAATGCATCAAATGAAAAGAGGAGCAAAAATATACTCCTAAAGCTTCAAATATAAGCCACCCTCAATACATATAGGGTGACTTTGAAAATGTTCAAAAGAAATGCAAAGAAAAGTTGAAAGTTGTCAAGTGTTGAAAAGCCAAAAATCAAAAGAAATGGCAAAAGAAAGTGTTCTCAAATGTTATATGCCACAAGAAATTGGGGGGAAAAACAACAACAAAAGCAAACTCCCAAAGTGAAACTCAAATTCTATTGATCCCTTTATACATCGTATCCATTTTTGTGCATGGTAGAGAGGGGACGACCCTTCTTCTTGTCTAGGCAAGAGGGGGAATTTCGCGATCCTCCAGTGTTTCTAACACCATAGGGAGTCTACTCTTGACAAAAGCATTTAATGATTGAGGACAAAGGTACCCTAGCTTGACACAACTTGGAGGTGACTATTGGTATCCTTCTAGGCTTAGTAGTTTGAAGAAATTGCATCTATGAAGGAGTGTGTACCCTTGAATTGCTTCCCTTGTAGATAATTTCCGCCACTTAGATGAGGAAAGTGGCTATTCTTTTGTAGATGCATCCATTACTTTATTTTGTGTGCTTAATGTTTGGATGTGTCGCCATTTTGGCAAGACCCACCTTGCCTTGCAAGAAGGCATCCTACCTCATGGTTGTCTTGTTGTGAGTTGAAGGGGCGGAGTGAGACCCGCTAATTGTCTCATATCGGCTATGTTATTAGGTTAGTTTAAATAATGGTCCTAGTCTTTGTCACCTCTTTACTCGGGACGAGCAAAGGTTCGGTTTGGGGATATTTGATGTGACCATAATTAGAGCATATTTAGTCCCCGAATTAGCCTTGTTCCCATGCTTTTTAGTGCATATTTGGGTCATTTATTATCTTTAGTTTTTGTTTTGCATATTCTTTAAGGTTTTGATCCCTTGGTAGGAAAGGAGTGCCAACCTTGCATTTTCATGGCAAAATGAGACTAAATTGATTGAATTCAATGACCAAGCATCAAGGAGAGACAAGATTAGAAGGCCTTTGTACATACTATAGTAGATGGGCAATGATGAGAAAAGATCCTTGCATCCCCGAGGAAATCCTCAAGGATTTTATGAAGAAAAAGGAAGAAAAGAAGAAGGAACGAGACTGCCTGACAATACGTGCGGATTGCCTTGAATCCGCCCGTCCACCACGCCACAATCCGAGCGGCTTCTCCAGAAGACGCCCGGGCAAAACCACCCAAAGACGCCCGTCTTCACCCCCTGGACGCCCGTCCAGAAGTTGCCAAGTCCGCCCGTCCCGTGCTAAAGACTCCCGGATTCCCAGACAGTCCCATTTCGTCTTCTTCAAGGTTCAAGGAAGGATTCACATCTTTTTCTAGAGACCGGAGTCTCCCTAGAGACCGGAGTCTCCCTAAAGAGACCGGCGATTCCTCAACAAGGGACTTAATCGTCATTTAAGCCCTTAGTTAACCCTAATTCATGCATCTAATCCCCACTATAAATACCCCATTAGTCTAATTAGAAGAGAATGTTCTTCTTAGCAATCTTTAGAGTATTTAATATCAATCAAATCTCTCTTTAATCTTGTAATCAACATTTAATCAAGTTTTAATACAAGTTTTATTTCCTTAATCTCTCTCTTATTCATCCTTTATTTAGGGTAATTGAAGATTATTTGGGTTATTATTGGGAGATTGACAACCTCTCAATCAAGCATCAAGTACTTCTTTTATTCTTTGCTTTATTATTGGAATCATTAGTAGGTATAATTATCTTAATTCCTGTTTAATTATTGTTAATTACTTTCATTTATAAAAATTTCACTTTGTTGGTATGATTGACAACCTTGCTAGCATGTTCAACATGATGATGAGTGAGTAGTTTCCTTAGCTAGGGTTAATGGGTAATTAGAGGAAACCAACATGGGGAATGATTCATGCTTAAATTAATATGCTTTCATAGTTTATTTGCTTGCTTGTTGTGATCTCAACTCATGCACATGTTATGTTTGATGAAATGCGAGCCTATGAATCCTTGCATTTTTTACCCATCACCTATCTTTTCAATGAGACTTGTAAGACATAAACCAACTCGAGTCTCATTAGACCATGCATGTTGTTGAGTAGGGAAGATTAAGTCGACTTGTAGGTGTTGTACAATCTAATCGATTCGGCTCCGGGACCCAAACTTTCCTAGGATTGTAAGATATAAACCAACTCGATCCATCACAACAATAATTGTTTGCTTATAATTTGAGAACATGTTTGTATGATCAATTCCCATGAATCCCCTATGACCCCATGACACCCTAGTGCTTTTTATCAATTGTTTACATCCCTTTTAATTCATCTTGCTTGTTTACTTTCATTGCTATTTAGTTTAGTGATCTTCTATTCAAACCCCAATTGTGACACCCTTAGACACCACTAGTTGCAATAGAAATCTCATCTCAATTCCCGTCCCTTGGGATCCGACCTTTACTTGCCTCTTTACTAATTGTAGAGTTGTTGGTGAAGTTATAAATTGTGTTTTGGTCTAGGTGCTCCTAACGACAAGTACTGAAAACTAAACCTCCATCGTGAGTCCGACCATTGGCCTTACCAACCTCTCTATACTTGAATTGAACAACCTCGTCCTTACGAGACTTGGACCTTTCCTCCCAAGGTTTCAGCTCTTGATCACTTGACATAAGCGGGAGTTACCCATGTCGTGGCAACGGGGTTTGGTACCTCCCAAATCGGCCGAGTGTCCTACCACCTTTCAAAGATCTCCACAAGCTCGGAGTTCCGAAAAACACTCTCTTGGACGAGAGTATCTTGAGCGGGCACCTTTTGTTGATGCCCCATTTGCCTCATAAGCGTTTCGTTGATAAATGAAGAAAGCAACCTTCAATCCCACCTCCATCAAAGAACGAGAACAAGCAGCCAGAGCGGGCAACCCCGTGAAGGACCTCAAGTGCCACCACGTCACCACCCAACGGATATGAGGACCACCCTCCTCCACCAATCTCGAGGTCCAATAGGCCTCGATGGATGCAAAACTATCCGAATACAACTTCTTCCTCATAGTAAGGTGACGGAAGGAGTAAGAAGAAGAATCGGTCGGAGGCTCTACATACCGTAGCCTCTCCAAGAGCCATACTTGGAGAAATCCTTGGAGATCCGAACGAAGGAGCTTCTCCACAAGAGTCCTTCTTGTCCAAAGCTTGGATGATCTCGCCAAGCACCAACCATGATGGATCCGAACCGTGTTCCATTTGGTCAACAATGTGCACAAGGGTCATACTACCATACCATTTCGACCCCTCCTTCTTCAAGGCATCGACAAGGAGATACGCATGCACTAGGCAAAAGGCATGATCTCTTATCCTCCCCACCTCTGAGACATTAACATCCAACCGGTTTGAGAAAATGTCGATAAGAGCCAACATATACACACCATGGGGAGCAAGGAGAAAGTTCACTTGGCTCGTTGACAAGTCCAACATTGAACGAAACTTCTCTTTGTAACACAACCGAGTCGGAGGAAGCACCGGAGCACAACCCGACCATCCACCAATGGCGCCCACTTCTTCGGCAAGAGGGCAAATATTACCTTTTGGGAAAACGAAAACATGATGTTTCGAATCCCAAAACCGAGATCATGCTTCAAGGAACGAAGATTGCACCTTGACTTGACGAAGCACCAACAATTGACCAACTCCCATTACATTAAGTTGATACTTCTCGGGAGGCGACAAATCCCGACACCAATGTCGCAACCTATTTTCGAAAGTATCCATGAATTATTTTGTGGAAGAAGAAGAAATGTTTTCGTAGAGATGTTTTTCGTGTATCCGATGATGAAACAATGAAGCACAAACGTCCCTATTTATACAAAACAATCAGCGATTTTTTCCGAAAAGAGGGAAGCTCGCTTCCGTGACGGTTTGAGTTTGAGTTTTTCGCGTTACAAATCAATTTTCAGCAAAATTCGATGCAATTTAATTCAAACACGAGTTAATTGCTCAAAACTACAAGTCAATTTCTTTTGAAAAATGCAAACGTGACACCTTGTCGCGGAATTTTCAAATTTTCTATTCAATTTCATTTCCTAACTTCGAGTCATCGTGGTTATTTTTGTTTTCATCAAATGCTTTTGCGTGCTTACGTGTGTCCATACGTGCTACCTGTTGCCTGTTTTCAACACTAACGGTGCAGGAACAAATGTAAAGCAAAGGGGAATCAGCCGCTGGCCGTGCTTCTCTGAAACACAACACAAAAAAGGTAAACACAAAAAAACTACAAACCAAAAACGCATATATACAAACTGCCAAACGCAAAATGTACATATATACAAACAAAAGTCCAGAACACGGGCAAACAGCTACAACTACTCAACGCCTCCCAGTGGACCAGTCTCGGTCTGATGAGGAGTCGCGGGCAAAGCAGACACTACCTCCTGCTCGGGCCCCCACTCAGGAGAACTCTCCAACGTCTCGTACTCCATCGTGACGCGAAGCTCCTCTGCCGCAGCCAACTAAGCCCTAAGGGAGACAATCTCTGCATCTCAGCTCCGCAACCCGTCCTCGTGACACTTTAGCTCCTGGTACCGACTGATGATCCCCAGCTCCTGTGCCTGGATAATCGACGTCGCTGTGTCCAACTTAGCACGGACCCGAGCAAGCTCCGCTGGATCCGCAGTACCCTGGAAAACACAATACAGGTCATTAAGATCTATAACGTGAAATCCAACAAAAAAACACACGAAACAACCAACAAAGCCGAGACTCCCCCGCAGCCAGGTCACCACAAGCGCTCTCCACCAGTTAGCCATCCGCCTCAAAGCCTGATGACTAACGGTCGACACCTACAACCAGAAAAGCCCTTCAACACAACAAAAATCCAAGGCAAAATACAAACAAAGAGCAGTATTCAAATCAGAAACTCACCCTCAGAACTGTCAACCTTCACTCCATGCCAGTGTAGGTCACCTCAGCAGCCGCAGGCTCTGGTAGACGCAGCTGTAACTCCTCACCACCTGGCCCCTGGAAGGTAGTCTGTGCCGGGAAAGCTGGGGCCTAGGTGTTCATGAGCGCGTGATGTGACTCATATTTGAGCACATTTAGTCCCCGAATTAACCTTGTTCCCATGCTTTATAGCACATAATTGGGTCATTTACTATCTTTAGTTTCCCATTTTGCATATTCTTTGAGGTTTTGTCCCCTATGGTAGGAAAGGAGTGCTAACCTTGCATCTATGAGGCGGAATGGAGCTAAATTGGTCGCATCCAATGACCAATCATCAAGGAGAAGACAATACTAGAAGGCCTATGTAGATAATAAAGTGAAATGGGCAATGATGAAAGGATCCTTACATCCCCGAAATGATCCTTGCGGATTGTGAAGGAGGAAAAAAAGAGAAGCTGTCTGTCCCAGGATCCGAGCGGATTGTGCACAATCCGGGCGTCTCTAAGAAGCAAGATCCGAGCGTCTTGTGCCCAAGACGAGCGTCCCACAGCACCCTGAGCCGAGCGTCTTCCCTTAGGATCCGCTCGGATCACAAGGCAGTACCAACCGTGCCTCAGCGCGGGACGAGCAGACTGACACGGGACCAGAAAGAGGGATATGCTCATTTCCTTCGAGAGGAGCATTTCCTCAAATTTTTTTAGGGACTTAATAGTCATTTAAGCCCTTAGTAACCCTAATTCTTGTACCTAATCATTAATATAAATACCCCATTGTACTACTTAGATTAGCATGCTCTCGTAATCAATTGTAATCATCCTTTAATGTTCTCTTAATCCATCCTTAATCTTATAATCAATTCTTAATCAAGTTATAATACAATATTAATCTTTCCTTAATTTCTCTATTGTTCATTTATTTTGGGTAATTAGAAGATTATTTGGGTTTATTTGGAGGATTGACAACCTTCCATCAATCATCAAGTACTTCTATTATTCTTTGCTTTATTATTTGGAATCATCTTCATAGGTATAATTCTCTCTTAACCGTGTTTAATTATTGTTAATCACTTTCATTTATTCATCATGTTTTGCCTTGCTAGTATGATTGACAACCTTGTTAGCATGTTGAACTTGATAATGAGTGAGTAGTTTCCTTAACTAGGGTTAATGGGGAATTAGGGGAAACCAACATGGGGATTGATTCATGCTTAATCTAATATGTTTTCATAATTAATATGCTTGCTTGTTGTGATTTCAACTTATGCACATGTTATGTTTGATGAAATGCGAGCCTATGAATCCTTGCATTTTTTACCCATCACCTATCTTTTCAATGAGACTTGTAAGCTTATACACCAACTCGAGTCTCATTAGACCATGCATATAGTTGAATAGGAAGGACTAAGTCGACTTGTAGGTGTTGTACAATCTAATCGATTCGGCTCCGAGACCCAAACCTTCCTAGGGATTGTAAGCTTATACACCAACTCGATCCCATCACAACAATAAGTGCTTGCTATATAATAAAGAACATGTTAGTATGATCAACTCCCATGAATTCCCTGTTTGGGCTAAAAATAGCACAATAAGAGAAGGCCCACTTGGTGAATAAAAGATCTAGTAAGAAGAAGGGGGGTCCACGGTTGGAATAGAGCGCGAGGAAGAGGATGGGCCGGCATGCACGCAGAAAGAGACTGAGGCCCGTTAGAGGAGACGTCCGGATTAAGGAAAGAAGAGCCATGGAGAATTCAGGGAGAAGTTAGGGAGAAGTCAGGGAGATCAGGGAGAATTGAGGAAGACGGCCAAACATGGAAAGAGTTTTTATGGAGGTTATATTCCCTTTCCATAATCAAGGTAGGACATATCTAGGGTTCTCACCCTATAAATAGCCAAGGAAGCAATCAAGGAAGGACATTAAACAACGCATCCGCATATACACACATTGACATCAAGACATTAGCACATTCACATACTCACATATACATCCGCCCAAGATCTTGCTGGCCCGATACCTCGTGCCAGCAGGATTAGTATTACATCTCAATTGTAATCATCCTCCTATTCAAGTATAGTGCAATATTTGGAAGGGTACCGTCCCTCCCGTGGTTGTTCCCACATTGGGTTTTCCGCGTCACCAAATCTCACGTGTCAATTTATATTTCGTACTTTATTTCTTTATTTATGCATCAACATACAAACAATTAATCGAATATCCAACAAGTAAGACCGCATTGACCCGAATCAACTAATTCGGTAAAAAATACCTAAACAGTTTGGCGCCCACTGTGGGGCATTGTGGTCGTCAATCGTTGATACTATAAATACACAATGGATAAGCAAGCATCGGACGCCGTGTCAGGGAGCAGACAACCATCGCCACTACCGCCCTCTACTCAAAATCCATCATCAACAGTGGCAACACAGGCTCCCGGACATACTCCGAGAACAATACCAACAGCAAAAACCTCTCTACCTCCTAGGACTCCTGCTGTCGCAACCCAGGCCAGATCAGATAAAGGAACGTCAAGCTCAGGCGTCACACCGCCGCCTAGTCCCACACAAATCTTGCTCACTGGTGTAGAGAATCTCCAGAAAGCCATGGAAAACATGAGAGAAGACCAGAAGAAAGCTGAAGCTGAAGCAAGGAAGAGGGACAGAGAGCTCTGGGCGCAGATAGACATCCTGAAATAGCAGTCTGCCACCCCAGCGAGTAGGGCAGATGAAGGAAGGTCTCCACTAGTAGATCTGACACAAGGGGCATCGGGTAGCAGGAATCCACTTCGACAGATACCAGCCGAACTGATAACAAGATTGGATCTGTCTACAATACCATCAGATGAAAGGATAACCTTACAAGGGCTGGGATACCTCACGCCGGATAACTGGCCTGCAGCCAGCTGTGCGGAAGTACGAGCAGGTGGCATCCCTGTCAGCAGCCCCGCAACGATCGATCAGACGCCTGGAGTAGGATCCGAGGTGAATCAACAAGTGAACTGGCAGCAGGGGACAATCATTACATCAACTCCTCTAGCTGCTGGAACACGGCAGAACCTTCAAGAGCTCGGATCAGCAGGCAGTATATTTAATCAGCATGCGGCTGACAGACGGGCCCTAGATTCAGGCAGCATAACAAATCAGCAGTACTTGGAGCTAAAAGAAATACTGAGCAGGGTTCCAGGGCTGCCACCCCCACTCGAGAAATCAACACTGGACAGCTATGCCGACTCACCATTCGTGGATACCATATCCATCACAGCCATGCCAACGGGATTTACAAATCCAAGTATGCCTCTCTTCGACGGCACAACAGATCCCTTTGACCATATAAGCCAGTACAAACAGAAGATGATGACGGTAACAGCCGTAGGGCAAGTCAAGGAGGCGTTCATGTGCAAAGGATTTAGATCCACCTTAACATGACCAACACTTCGATGGTTTGTAAGCCTGCCCAACAGGTCGATATCCACATTTGCTGAATTAGTGAACGCATTCACTCAGCAATTTGCAAGCTGTAGGAAGCCGCAGAAGCATGCAGGAGATCTATACAGAATCGTCCAGGGGGCAGGAGAGACCATTGGAGAATACAATACTAGGTTCAACAATGAGAAGGTAGGAGTACGAGAGTGCGGCATTTCGACAGAAGTAGAAGCCTTCAGAAGAGGCCTCCACCATGACTCCGACCTATACAAGCAGCTAACTATGCATCCCTGCCATAGTTTTGAGGGTCAGACAGAAAAAAGCATTTGCCGTAATCGAATTTGGAAGAAGACATACTAGCCAGAGCCAGCCTACCTAATGCACCAAGTGTTTCTAGTACCTCAGCCGTGGAGAAATCAGGAAGAAAGCAAACCACCAGCAAGAAAGACGAGAGGTACAAACCATATGGAAGGGGAGTCAACAGAATCGAGGAAAATCAGCAACTCCCTACTCTAGCAGAATATGGATTCACTACAGGTATCGGAGGATTCCCTTCCCGCTGCCTCATATCGATGCAATGGTAGATGCGACAGCTGGACATGAGATGCTGACATTCCTGGAGGCATGAAGTGGATACAATCAGATTAAGATGGATCCTGCAGATCAAGAGAAGACGGCATTCATGTCTGAGAGAGGAATATATTGCTACAACGTTATGCCATTCGGCCTGAAGAACGCCGGCTCCATGTACCAAAGGCTAGTTAACCGTATGTTCAAAGAGCAGATAGGAAGAACTATGGAGGTATATATTGATGACATGGTGGTGAAATCAGAAAAAGCCAAAGATCACATGCGGCATCTGGCAGAAACATTCAGCACCCTAAGGGAATACAAAATGAAGCTAAATCCATCTAAATGCACCTTCGGAGTATCTTCTGGCAAATTCTTAGGCTGTATTGTAACTCAAAGAGGGATAGAGGCCAGCATCGAGCAGATCAAAGCCGTCTTACAACTAGAGTCACCTGAGAAGCCTAAAGATGTTCAAAGACTAGCTTTAAAGGTAGCAACCTTAAGCGAGTTCATCTCAAGATCTTGAGATAAGTGCAGTGTTTTACGACATATTAAGAAAAAGTCGAAGTTTGAATGGATCATGCGGATCACGAGCAAGCCTTGAGAGAGTGAAACACTACCTCAAAGTGACCCACCAGCTTGTCGAAGCGAAGCCAGAACAAGGAGAACCACTATTCCTATACCTGGCCGTCACAGAGGTGGCAGTGAGCGCTGTTCTGGTCAGAGAGCAGGAAAAGGAGCAGAAGCCAGTGTACTACGTAAGCAAGTCTCTGCTGCCGGTAGAGACCAGATACACATCTCTTGAAAAGTTAGTATTAGCACTGGTAGTAGCATCTCGAAAACTGCGCCCCTATTTCGAGTCTCCCACTATACATGTCGTGACCAACTACCCGCTGAAATCTATCATGAGGAAGCCTAAACTGTCAGGCATAATGTCAAAGTGGTCTGTACACCTCAGTGGGTATGATATCCAGTATGACCCCCGAACAACAATCAAATCGCAAGCACTGGCCGACTTCGTGTCAGACTTCAGTCCAGCCATCCAAAATCTGGCAGATGAGGAAATCCTCACTCTAGAAGGGAGAAAGTAAGCAGAGGTCTGGCAGATGCACATTTACGGAGCCTCCAATCAGAGGGGGGCAGGTGTAGGGTTGATTCTGCAGTAACCACAGGGAGACCTGATAGCACAAGCGGTGAGGTGTGAATTCAAGGCAACCAACAATGAAACAGAGTACGAGGCCTTGATATTAGGAATGAAGCTAGCTCTTGAGTTAGGAGTCAGGCACATGCGCGTATCCAGTGACTCTCTGCTGATAGTCAATCACGTGAATGACGAGTTCATAGCCAGAGATTCAAAGATGATTGCATACTTGAAAATAGCGAAGGAATTAAAACAGAAATTCGCAACTTGCAAACTTAAGCAGATCCCCAAAGATTAGAATGTGGAAGCAGATGCCTTAGCAACTCTGGGGGCAACATTTAAACCGATAGAACTTTCCAGCATTCCAATAGCACACATGCTGGAGCCTTCTATCCAGAAGGCAGATGAAGTAGATAAAGGAGAGCTGTAAGGTTCGCAAAACGGAGAAGGAGTCCAGGCAGCTACCGAGGTAAGTAAGGACTCTCAGCCGGACGGTCAGCCGCCTGAACAAACGGCCGAGCAGGCAGATGATTGGGATTGGCGCACACCTTACCTAGACTGGTTGCGTCATAGCAAGCTACCAGATGACAAGAAGGAAGTAAGGGCTTTCAGAGTGAAGGCCTCCAGGTTCATACTTATTGACAATACATTATTCAGGAAATCACTGGCAGGCCCCTACCTACGGTGCCTGGATAAGGAGGAGGCACAGACTGTGTTACATGCTCTCCACAGTGGCGAATGTAGAAACCATGCAGGGGGCAAGAGTCTGGCAAATAAAGCTCTCAGGCAGGGATACTTCTGGCCCACAATGAAAGCAGATGCAACAGAATATGCGCGCAAGTGTGACGCCTGCCAGCGCTCAGCACCAATGATTCATCAGCCAGCAGAACCTTTGCACCCTATCATTTATCCCTGGCCATTCATAGCATGGGGCATGGACATAGTAGGACCTCTGCCAAGAGCCACAGGAAACAGAACATGGATGCTGGTAATGGCAGATTACTTCTCCAAGTGGATAGAGGCAAAAGCATTCACAGAAGTAAAAGAAAACAGGTCATTTCGTTTATAAAACGAAACATCATTTGCAGGTTTGGTATCCCATCAGAAATCATATGTGACAATGGCTTACAATTCATCTCCAACGATACCGAGGGATACTGTGCTAGGTGGAACATCACCCTGAAAAAGTCAGCACCCAGGACTCCAAAGTCCAACGGGCAAGCTGAGTCCAGCAATAAAATCATCATGGACAATCTGAGAAGGAGGTTACAGGAGTTAGGAGGAAAGTGGGCAGATGAATTGCCACTAGTATTATGGTCAGACAGAACGACGCCAAAGATAGCAAGAGGTCAAACACCCTTCAGCCTGGTGTTTGGCGCAGAAGCAGTCATTCCATCAGAAGTCCTAGTTCCTACTCACAGGTTTGGAAGTATGACAGGAGAACTAAACAATGCAGAGATGGTCAGAAGCCTGGACACAGTAGACGAGCTGCAAGCAAGCGCAAAAATACGTCTGGCTGCCTACAAGCAGTCAGTGGCCAGGAGTTACAACAAAAATGTGAAAGTCAGGCTCCTGGAGGTAGGAGACCTGGTCCTCCGAGAGGTGTTTCAAAACACCAAGAATCGTAAAGCAGGAAAATTCGCCTACAAAAGGGAAGGACCATACCAGGTAGAAGGAGTTGTTGGCCATGGTGCATACAGACTAATGACTATGGACGGTCAAATCATACAACACCCATGGAACATACTTCACCTGAAGAGATATTACTTTTGATAATAAGTAGATTTTAGCCTTCAGGATGATGTACTATGAAAATCCAAATCATTTTTGAAGTTAAAATAAAAATCCGGTAGTAGGCATACTGCCAATTTCACTCTTATTTCTGGTGTCTCTAGCTATTTTAAGATTTTAAACTACTATTAGATGGTGTGGTCTGGCAGCGTCCTGGGACCACAATTGCTCTCGTACCCCATGAGATGGCGACAGGTACTTCACATCATTTTAATAGATTTTCCTATTTTCAGGCTTCTCTAGGTACATCACTCTGAATCCTAGTGTCTATGGTACGTTGAACGGATATCTAGCAGGACTGTCAATTGCCAACGCGGGGTGACAAGGCACATGGCACTCCTACATGCCTAACCTATTTTCTCCACAAGGAGCACCCTCACCAGGCGGACTGTGGAACATACGAAAGGGAGCCTGGTTGTGACTAAACACGCTTACCCAGCTACCCCTTATACCACCCCCTGGACGTAGCTCGCACTAATCGCAATTAATCAGGGCCCCAGCATGCATGCACATACATGGAACGTAGAGATCTCTGCGCTACCAGAATCCTTCAGCGTCCCATTGGTCCTAGAATGACGATAAACTTGCCTAAATTACGCCCCTGTTGGCTCTAAACGTGATGAACACACCTTGCGTCATGAACAAGGTTAAGTAATCTAAAATCACAAGCATATGCCTAAATCGCCATCGGTGACATCGCACTAGCTTAGTCCGGATCGGTCTCTTGGTGACAGTGGTCTAAATCGACCTCTCGGTGACACAACCACTCCTCCTTACATTGCGGCATATGCCTAAATCAGCCATCAGGCTGAAATGGCAGCTAGCTGAGTCAGAACGTCAGCCTTTTCAGGATGACAAGACTCGCCTAAATCAGCCAGTGGGCTGACAAGACAACTTCCTAAACTTAGGAAATCTAAGAAACAAGCACAAGATATAAATCAAACCTTGCCAAAACTGCGGCAAAGATATTCCAAAATATGGCCAAAATACGGCCCCTGAGTTTAAACCGCCACCTTAGCGAAACAGCCAGAAAAAAGTTTAAAACTTACAAATCTGCCACCTCTGGGCCAGACTGCCAAAACGTTCATTGATAAAAAAAAAACAACTTAATTATCGGTCACATTTATGACCTCCACTTCTGGCACCTCCTCTGCCTGCTGACCCTCTGTTTCAGGTACCGCATCAGCTTGTACACCCTCAGCTGCCATAGCTTCCTGAGCTCCGTCAGCAGCTTCCTGGGGCATTCCAGCGTCTCCACCAGCAGCCTGCTCAGCCAGTGCAGGAGAATTCACCTCCCCAACTTCTGGCATCAGCGCACTCAGATTAGGTTGGGTGGGGTAGAGCATCTCCAGCTGTTTCTCCTCCTCCTCTATAGCTTGCTAGGTGGGAGCCTCCTCAAGAGCAGCATACATCTCGCTGATTTTTCCCCGCCAGGTAGCATAGGCAACAACATTGGTGGCCAGGGAGATCAGCTCGCTGATCTTCTCGTCAGAGCGCTTGAGGGAGTCAGAGAAAGTGATGCACACCTCTTGAGTGCGGGCCAGCTGATCATCCCCTTCCTTCAGCTTCTTCTTAGTGACAGCAAGCTCAGCCTTCAACTCCACCACAAGTTCCTTCAGATCAGACCGTTGCTGCGCCAAGTCGACAATTGCCCCCTTCAGCTCCTGGTTTTTGGCGTTGGTGGCACGACTGGTAGTCTGCACTATGTTGATCATCTTCCTATTATAGAGTGCAGACTGGAGGGTCTGGGGCAGGAAAAATCAGAAGTCAGCAAGGAAGTTAAAGGGTAGAATCTAAATAAAAAGGAAGACAAACAAACGGGTAGAAGATGAAGAGCATTCACCATAGAGGCGTTGTGCACGTCATTCTCAGCCATCTCCTCTGGGGAGAACTCTGAGAACGTCTCTTTTAGAGGAGGGAAGAGCAGCTGGTCGATCTCCGGCCAGTATGGTACCTTGTCCACATTCCCGAAACCTTCTGGGAAGTGAGCAATAGTGCCTCCGCTAGCTGAGGCACGAGGGCTGGCAGGAGGAGTAGGCGGATGGCGAGAGAGCGGGTCAACTTCCAAGGGCTCAGGCCCAGCAGAACTGGAGTATGTAGGAGGGGTCTGGAAAGAGGCAGCAGGAGCATTCCTCTTAGAGGCAGATGCCACGTCAGGACTGGCAGAAGGCCTCTTTCTTTTGGCACTTTGGAGGATGATTTCTAAAGGATCAGCCTTGGAACCTGCAAACAGGCATCACCACAGGTGTCAGGATACCTAAAGCATAAGGAGAAGCAGCATGCAAATTGAAACGGCTGTGGAAAACTTACCAGAAGACATACTGTGAGCTGATTGAGGAGGGTTGGAGGAAGAAGCAGGTGAAAAACCAGGGAGCAGGTCAGGAAACTTTCTCTCTGATTCAGAGATACAGAACAGCTTGCTGCAGGCATGGATCTTGGCACCAATGCGAGTCAGGTCACAGGGGCCTGCACGAAGATGATGAAGTAAGCTAGTAAGCAGCGAGATAAACAAATCAGGTGACAGGGAGACTACTTACTCGAAGTTATGACCCATTTCTCGAAGATGTAATCAGCAGGCGGCTGAATGGAGTCCTTCCTCACGAAGAAGAAGTCCTCAAACTATTTCTCATCTCGGGATTTGGACACATGCCTGAAGGGAGCCTCTCCACGCCCCCGGAGAGAGAACTGGCCCCTACCCAGGGACCTGATGCTGTACATATGGGCTAGATCACCCAGAGAGAGAGAGAGTTGCCAGTGTTTTGACCAGCGGCCAGAGAGTAAAGAAGAACCCTCCAGACAATCGCAGAAATTTGTGCCATGGCGAAATTATTGGTAAAGATAAAGTCTTGGACAAGTTTAGGAAAAGGAAAACCGAGGCCGTATTTAAAAGGGTACAGGTAAAAGCAGACCCATTCTGGACGAAGGGCATCAGCTTTCTGTCCTGGTCCAGGGATGGTAATATCCACCCCGTCACCAAGACCAAGCATGCCCTTGATCATGGGAATGTCAGCAGCAGTAAAGGCGGAGTCACAGTCGTGGGGGTAAGTGAAGAGTCCCCGGGAAGGGAAGACTGGGTCAGGATTGCGGTCAGCGGGTGCGGGGGTTGATGAAGATTGTCGGGTTTTACCCATGATGAAGAAAGAGAAAATGGAAATTAAAGGAGAAAAGGGGAAGAATACCTGGTGAAAGAGACGGAGGGGAGTGGAATAATGAAGCCGGAAAGATGAGAGAATAGGGAAGTTGAGGGTTTAGAGAGAGGAGGAGTTTTTTGAAATGATTTGGAGTTAATGAAACTGAAAGGTGGAGGTTGGGGTTATAAAGAAGAGAGAGGGAGTAGGGTGCGAGAAAAGAGGAGTGTGGCGGGTGAAATGATGGAGCTGCATGAAAAGAAGTGCAAATGACGGCTTAGGGTTTTAACATTCGATTACGTAAATTCCTTGCTCGACACCTCGTAGCGTACTTCACAAGAAATTTGGGGCAAACTGTTTGGGCTAAAAATAGCACAATAAGAGAAGGCCCACTTGGTGAATAAAAGATCTAGTAAGAAGAAGGGGGGTCCACGATTGGAATAGAGCGCGAGAAAGAGGATGGGCCGGCATGCACGCAGAAAGAGACTGAGGCCCGTTAGAGGAGACGTCCAGATTAAGGAAAGAAGAGCAAGGGAGAAGTTAGGGAGAAGTCAGGGAGATCAGGGAGAAATGAGGAAGACGGCCAAACATGGAAAGAGTTTTTTATGGAAGTTATAGTCCCCCTTTCCATAATCAAGGTAGGACATATCTAGGGTTCTCACCCTATAAATAGCCAAGGAAGCAATCAAGGAAGGACATTCAACAACGCATCCGCATATACACACATTGACATCAAGACATTAGCACATTCTCATACTCACATATACATCCGCCTAAGATCTTGCAGGCCCGATACCTCGTGCCAGCAGGATTAGTATTACGTATCAATTGTAATCATCCTCCTATTCAAGTATAATGCAATATTTGGAAGGGTACCGTCCTTCCCGCGGTTGTTCCCACATTGGGTTTTCCGCGTCACCAAATCTCACGTGTCAATTTATATTTCGTACTTTATTTCTTTATTTACGCATCAACATACAAACAATTAATCGAATATCCAACGAGTAAGACCGCATTTACCCGAATCAACTAATTCGGTAAAAAATACCTAAACATCCCCTATGAACCCATGACACCCTGGTGCCTTTAATCAATTGTTTACACCCCTTTTAATCATCTTGCTTGTTTTTATTACTCTACTTTTACATTGTTGATTAGTTTAGTTGATCTCCTATCTCAACCCAAATTGTGACACCCTAAGACACAACCATTTGCGATTGAAAATCCTACATCAATACCCGTCCCTTGGGATCCGACCTTTACTTGCCTATTTGCTAAGAGTAGTTTGTAAAGTTATAAATATTGTTTTGGTTGGTAGCTTTTGACGATGAGTTCAATCCGGACCAAAAATGGCGCCGTTGCCGGGGACGGTGTAAACTTGATTTGATTTTCATTAATTGTTTTTAGTTGTGTCTTTCTTTACCTTGGGGAAGTCAATCTCCTCAAGGTTGTTCTAATTGTTTTCGAGTTGTTTGATATTTTGCATGTCTAGGAGATCACAAGGTAACTTTTTACCCATTGAACTTGAAATTGAAAGAACCATAACCAACAATAGAAGAGTTGCTAAAGGTACTTTGAGAGGTATTGGAGAAATTGTGGACATTCAACCAAATAACATTGAGTTTACCAACCCTTTTGCAAGAGAAGGAGAGGACAACCCAATACAAAACCCACCAAAAAATCAACCCACAATGCCTAAATTCTCATCACATTCGCACCAACCGAGAAGAACCTACCAAATGGTACTCCTACACCACCACATTTAACCGGTAATTTCATTGCCAAATCCGCATTCATAAAACTAGTTGAGAGAAGTCAATTTGGAGGGATGCCTAGTGAAGACCCTCACTCACATATGGAGATTTTTGTGACTATTGTGATGCGATCTCTCAAACCGAAGTTACTCAAGACCAAATCCGATGGGTCTTATTTCCTTTTTCTTTGATTGGTACCACAAAGCAATGGTTGAAAGTCTAGACAAGACTACACTTGGTATTGATTCATAGAAGAAGTTGGCACTTGCTTTCTACAAGAAATTCTATCCTCCGGAGAAGACTAACATGTTGAGAGCCCAAATCACCGGGTTCAAACAAAGGGATGAGGAGTCATTGTATGAAGCATGGGAGAGATTTAAGGACACTTGTCGTTCTTGTCCACACCATGGACTTAGCGAGTGGTTCCTTGTGCAACAATTTTGGAACGGTCTATATGAAGACTCCCGCAACATTCTCAGTATGGGATCCAATGGTATGTTTACCGAAGTTGATGACAATCAAACATGGGCCAAAATTTAAGAGATGGCGGTTCATAATTCGCAATATAGTAGGCCTCGGAAGGCTACTAGAGGAGGAAAGCATGAGGTAGATTCCATCACTCAATTGGGTGCTCAACTAAGTGCTCATATTGACACCATCAATTTGAAGTTTGAGAAGGCCATGGCTAAGCTTGATGAAGCTTCCAAATCACCCAAACAACATGTCAATGCTATGGTAGCATCATCCTCAATTCCAAGTGGAGTATGTGAGAGTTGTGGAACTTTGGGACATGACCAAAGTGAATGTAGGGGAACAAGTGAACAAGTAAATGCTTTCATACAAAAGCCAAAATGTTCAAAACCCTCAACCAACATACACCCCACCTCCAATGAGAAATCAAGCTCATAAACCCTTTTACAACCAAAGCCAAGGTTATCAAAATCAACCTTCATACAATCAATCTAATGACCAAAGCTTTGATGTTCAAAAAGCGGTCCTCCAAATGCAAAAGAACCAATAAGAATTTTTCACCCAAATGCAAAAAGATAGTCAAGCCAAAGACAGCACCATCAACAACATACTAGCCCACACCAAAATGCTAGAAACCCAAATGACTCAATTAGCATCTTCTAGCTCTCAAAGACAAAAGGGGCAATTACCACCTCAAAGTAATCCCCCAAGACATGAGTCGGTGAGTGTCATCCATTTGAGGAGTGGTACAAGGTATGAAGGGCCGAAGAAGCCAATTGATGAAGACATTGTGGATGCTAGTGACAAGCAACGAGTTATGGAGAACTCTAAAGAAGAAGAACCCATCACCCAAGAGATTTCAAAGAAGAAGAATGAAGAGAAGGCTAAAGAAAAAGAGCCTATTGTGATTAGACTTCCATTCCCAAGTCTTTAAGCTAAGCCTAAGTTTGATGAACAACTTGGAAAGTTCATGGAGATTGTGAAGAACTTAGAAGTCTCAATTCCATTCACGGAATTGATCAATCATGTTCTGGCCTATGCAAAGTACATAAAAGATATTCTTACCAAGAAGAAATCCATCCGGAAGCTAGAGACTATTGCATTCACTAAAGTGAGTAGTGCAATTCTACAAGGAAGTTCACCTCCAAAGCTCAAAGATCCGGGAAGCTTGTCTATTCCATGCACCATTGGAGACACTACAATCAACAAAGCTTTATGTGACCTTGGAGCAAGTGTGAGTGTCATGCCATACTCGGTGTGCAAAAGGCTAGGAATGGGAGAGCTCAAGTGCACTAACATTATGCTTCAAATGGCGGATCGATCAACGAAGACACCTTTAGGGGTATGGGAGGATGTGCCCGTAAGAATTGGCAAGTTCTTAATCCCGGTGGACTTTGTTATCGTTGACATGGAGGAGGATTCCAACATTCCTATCATTTTAGGAAGACCATTCTTATATACCGCGGGAGCAGTGATGGATGTGAAGCATGGAGAACTCACACTTGAAGTGGGAGATGAGACGATCACTTTTAACCTTGATAAGACAATTAGAGCTCCCCGACTACATGAGCCATGTTTCAAGATTGATCACTATAGCCGAGAAAGTGATAGGAAGAAGTTGGCATCTCAATGCCAAGATCAAGCTATGGGTAAAGAGTCATCACCCATATGGAAGAAGAAAGTGGATACTCTTCAAGATGCTCCATCCAAAGAGCAAGAAAATTTTCAAAACAATGAGAGCTTGAATAGCTCACCACCAATAATGACAAGAGAAGAAGAAGGCCTCATTGGCCATGACAACAAGAAAGAGGAGTTGTTTTCATCAACTCATGACACCATAGGGAAGCAAGCTAGTGAAGTATATGGTCTATGGGATGACGAATTTGAAGGATTAGTCAACCCCTACATTGGTATTGCTATGACCTTAGACCAAGGCTTTGGTGATCATCTTGACTCAAGTCACCACCATGAAGAACACAATGTACAAAACTCTATTAAAGATCTTTTTAATGAAAATGAACAAGCCTTCGACTACTTCTACAAGGTGTTGAGCAACATCAACAACACCTTGGCTATTTCCCCTTGACATCTTATTCAAGAATGAGAATTTGGTGGAGTCCTCCCTAAACCATCATTTGTAAATATTTTAACCCTTAACTTGCATTTTACTTTTTGTATTGCATTTTTGTCGATTTTGGATTTACATTTTGATCAAGATTTTCATCAAAGAGAGAAAGTGAGGGGGGTACTTTAATGTTTCTTGCTATACAGTGTTTGGACTAGTGTAGGGATAGCAAATGCCTAGGCTATCCGAGCCTTCGTAGTGCACCCACAATGATGAACAAAGGAATGAAGAAGAAATGACATGGGAAATGAAGAATCCTCGCGGGTGGAACTGAACCTCTGGGTACAGGAGAAGATCCGAGCGTTCCAGAGGAAACTCGCTCGTCTTGGAAGTGATCCGAGCATCCTGGCACCAACCCGCTCATCTTGGAAGAATTGGAAATTGAAGAATCCATACTGACTATGAATCCGAGCATCCCCAGGAGAAGATGCTCGTCTCAGCCTAGAAGACGCTCGTCTCAATGGAAATCTGCTCATCCTGGCTGCTTCAAAATTTAAAATTTCAAACTGTCTTACAATCCGAGCATCCCAAGGGAAAGACGCTCGTCTCCAGCTGAAAGACGCTCGTCTCCTGCAGAATCTGCGCGTCTCAGCACGGGTTAGAAACTTTAAAGCTGACTGTCTTATGATCCGAGCGTCTCCTGAAGAATCCGCTCGTCTCCTGCTGCTGAATGCTATAACACGGGATTAAATCCCCCCTCCCCTCCCCAATTCATTTCTTTTCTATTCACACACAAACACACATTCAAAACCCTCAATCCCTTCATCAACAAAACATAATTTCCTCAACCAAATTCACCCAAATCAAATCAAAACTTCCTCTAAACACAATCAAATTATCAACAAGAAGCCATCAAAACACCAAAATCCTCAAAAATTGAATCGATTTTCTAGGATTTCAAGGCGAATTCGAAAAACCCAAAATCGATTAGGGATTCATTGAAGCTTGAGGATACTAGGAGCATTCAAGCAAAACTTTGGTTTGTTGATACATTCTTAACAAGGAGAAGTATTATGGCAAGGACTAAAGGTGGAAACAAGGCACCCACAAAATCAAATCTTTCAAAAAGGCAACAAGCTCTTCAAGCCTCAAAGGCTATGGTGGTACAACAAGCAAGAGTGGAAATTCAAGAGGTTCCCACTCCTATGGTGGAAGCTACTCCTATTCCGGTTATTGAGCAATTACAAGAATATCCGGAGGTAATTTTCACAACCGATTCTCATAGGAAAGGTTTTATATCTCTTGCTAAGAAAATAATTTTGCCCACCAAGTTTATATGTCAAGATACTTTAGCCAAATTGGTGTTCTTGAGAGGACCAAGAACTTCTTCGAGTCTGTGGAGTTGCTTACACTATTTGACATGCAAGAATTGACTTACCCCTCCCTTACCATGGAAATTATAAGCTCTTTGAAAATCACTAAGGTAGAGGCTCAAAAGAGTGTTGAATTCCGCTTAGAAAACAAGGATAGAAATATGTCTTTGGATGAGTTTGGCAATGTGTTTGGTCTTAAGGACCATTCTCCTTATGTGAAGAAGCCCTCGAAATATGACCCCGCCCCTCTATAGAAAGCAATCACCGGAAGAAAATTTGAATCCTTCCATGAGTGTCGTGCCCTTTATGTCCACCATCCGGGTATAAAGGTATGGCATAAGGTTGTGGGAAATACTCTAATTGCAAGGAAGGGCACTAATCATTTCACCGAACTCGACTTCATCTACCTTGAATCAACCATGAATGTCGACAAGAAGTTCACCAATAAATACAATGTACTTCAACTCTTACTTGAAAGGTGGCTTACAATTGACCAAGGTAAAGATGGGGCGGCCTTTATAGTGAATGGAGGATGAGTAACATGGTTAGCCAAACACTTTAACCCGGATTTCAACAAAGATAAGACTTACAAGCCGGTTAAGGGAGGCAACCTTATTGATTTAGCCACTATGATCAACAAATTTCATTGGGTCAAGAATGATAATCTTGACAACAAATTTGAGCGGCTCACCAAAGATGCTAAGTCCTTCGTTCTACCAAACAATATTTGCCGACTCAATGTCCGAAGCCCAAATTATCTTCTTCCACTCTCCGATGAAGCCGAGTTGATTATGCAACAACATAGGGAAACTATTGCTGAGCCCTCCACCTCCTCCTCTTTTGTGACTCCACCAAATCCGTTTACCTACCAAGAATTCCGACCCAAAGATGTTGAGGTAGGCAACGATTACTTGACCCAATTGATGCAACATATGCATAGGGAAGCTTATGAGGACCGGGTCAATGCTTACCGGGCCCAATATCCGCCCCTCCTACACTTAGCTAGGCAAGGACTCCTTGATCCATCATGTCCTTTGCCTAGTTGGGCGGATAGAGAAGTGTTCTTTCCTAATTCTCCTAGAGATGCTAGCATGGGTGGTGAAGTTACCAAGGGGAAGGAGATTGTTGTTGAGAGTGAGGAAGAAGATGAAGAAGAGGAAGAGGTTCAAAGTTCAAGTGATGATGGTGAAGCCTCCGGGTCCATGGAGGTAGATGATGATGATGATAGTGAGGAAGTTGATGATGATGACGATGGAAGTGATGAGGATGTCGCCATGAGCGACAATCACTACTACAAAAATAGACCTAATGCAACATTTCGTGTGCAACACTTACGGTTTGTGTTGCAATTTTCAGTTAATTAAGCAACGCTTAATTTATAAATGTTGCTTTTACTTACATAGGGCAACACTTTAATATAAGTGTTGCAATGTATTACTCGAAGTGCAACGTTTTTATACAAATGTTGCATTTTGTCGCAACACTTGTGCAACACTTATATCACATAAGTTATAAACCCTTTATAAAAATTTCATTTTTTTGTTCAGCCGCTCAAAACATTTTACTGAAAATTTTGTTTGTGCGCCACTTTTTATTTTTTGGAATATCCCATCAATAATCAATATTATTATTCAATCTTTCAATTCCTTCCATCACGCGTCATTCAATTCATTTATTTGATACAGTAACAAAAACTCTTCGATATTCTTCGTCCTTTCTCATTCGACACTTCCACCGTCTCTTTGCTTCTCCTTTCTCATTCGATCTTCTTCGTTTCTCTTTCATGCATTCAATCCACTGTCTCTTAATCATTCAATCTCAAGTTTGATTCACCCAGAAAAGGCGAAGGCATATTGGGAACGAAGCAACCATCGTTCACGACTTTTCTTATTAGGTTTGTACCCTAATTTTGTTTATTATTTCAATTGCAATTTTTTTTTATCTTTGAGTTTGATTTGTTGGTTTATTGATTTAGTTGCAATCAAACCTTGCAAAACCGTCATTATCTTGGCCGTTCGCCAAGCCGCACGCCAATCACCACTGCTGCTCTGTCTCACCACCACCGCAAATTCTTTTCTTCAAATGGATGATACACTATTCAACTCTTGTTCAATGCTAATCTCTGGGAGAAAAGGTTAGATCTTTTAATTTGTTGCGTTTTCATTATTTGTTTACGCATATCAAGTGTTTGCTGAAATGTCTGTGTGGGTTTAAACCTGTTTAGCGTATTTTTTTCAATGTGAAAGGTGCTCAATGCTTACTTGCTTATGTAATATAGATGGAGAAAGTTGTAGGTTCATTACAACTTGGAGATGTTAGGAATTGAGGTAGAATATTCTGCAGTATTACATTGTTGGATTGATACCTTTGTTTTCGCTCAACGCCAATCTTCCACCATCTTCTTACATGAGACGAGAGAATGGCATAATAAGTTCTCTGGTTTTCTATTTCGAAATTTTTTATGAATTTTATCTCATAATTCCGTCTTTGAATTTGGGCTTATTCATGATTTCAATCTATTAAAGGTGCGTAATTTTCTTATTTTGGTGTTTAGAGTAGATTCATATGTTTATATTTAATGTTTATATGCAAATTTAATATTTCAACTAAATTTGAAAGAGGTGTGATATTATGGTGTAATTGTGATTATTCGATGATGTTAAGGTTTGTCACAATTTTTTTTGAACATTCAAGGTCAGTTACTTCAATGAATCGAAGGATTATTAAGCATACATTTCCTCACGGTGAATCAAAGTGCCGGCATCCACCATACGACCAACATCCTCGCCTCACCTTAACCACTCTCCTCCAACAACCAGGTATATTATAATTTCCAATGAATTGCTTAGATATGCGACACAAGTTATACGGAGTACATTTTTATAGTCTTGATTTCAAACAGCAGTTCCCTTTCTTACTTTTCCATGTCCTTACTATGTCACCTACCCAGGTACGGAGTAGTATTTACAATAGCATCTTATATAGTTCTGAATGACATCAATTTACTGGTGATGTTCATCTGTTATTGTTTATTGCAGGATGATTGATCAATCAAATTCCCCATTCAGTTTAAGGTATTCTATGATTTTGATACACTCGCTTCCCTTTGTCACTTTGAATCGTCTGTCACGCATATCTTCCATCTTCTGGACTTTGGTCCAATGTAAATATTTGAATCAATGGAGGTGGTATTTTCGGTTTTCATTTGACAGCTCTTAAGGAGTATGAGTATTATACATTATAACATCTCGTCCCACAATGAAGCATATAGAATGTTTGTTCCACCCTTTAAGAAAATTTTGATGAAAATTGAAATGCATATTTGTTTCTTGAAGTTCCTTGGTTAGTGGCTTGCCTGATTATCTCATTCCTTACCTGCAGTTGCTCTCCAACTTGCTTTTATTGTGTCACAATATCTGCTCGAACATGATGTTAAGGTAAGGGTGAATATCTTTGAATGAGAGTACATTTGTAATGTGGAGTGGTTAGTGTTGATCGTATGCAGCTGCTCGAACCTGATTATCTCATTCCTTACCTGCAGTTGCTCTCCATGTCATACTTGATCAGTTTGTCATTTGTCATTCGTATTCAGAGCTTCTAGTGCATATTGTCATCCCATAAACTGATTTTTAGCACAACTAACCCACCCATTCCAGGCACTGTTGTACCAGGTCACCTATCTTTGGTGCATGCTTGTGTACCTCGAACCATTCGGACCATTGATAAACCTTATTAGTAGCATGAGGCGAGTAGGTAGTTAGAGTAAATTCGTAGGTAGATAGAGTAGTCAATAGGGCTGCTATGATTGGAACTTATGATGCAGAATTATTAGAGTAAGGCAGGTTAGTATGCTTATCCTGTGAAGGTAGAAAAATGGCCTGGCTATCGAGAACAGAGGGTCTCTGAGTCTTTGGTGTGATTATTATGGCTGGACAGGCCTACCTTTGCAGATCAAACTCAAACGTTTCACATAGGCTACACCTTGTGTACAATCACGTACTCTATTTTCTGCACATCCTTGTTAATTAGTTGTTCTTTAATGCATTATTTATTATTTCGTGATAATTAAGTGTGACGTATCATCTATGCCTATTGAGCCTTTGAATCCTCAAATCTAATAATGTTCTATTTTTTATGTTACAGGTTGCATTTGAGGTATTAACAATGATGACGGGTTGATTTTTTGTCCGGCTGGCAACATATATATGCTCACAATACAAGAATGAAGACTTATAATTAGTAGCTTTCAAATAGTCGTTAAGAATTATTATTTGTTCTATTTAAACATTTGTTATATTTGTTTTAGTTAAATAATTGAACATTTGCGATCGAAGTTCTACTTTTGATCCTTTTTTGAAATGTAATTGACATATATTTTTGAGACTGAATCAATTGAATGCACAATTAGAGAGAATTACAATTGTTGCGTGCCTTACAAGTCCTTATGTCGTTGCACTTTATTAAGTGTTGTTTTTGAATAAATTAGTGTTGCATTTGTTTATTATAAGTGTTGTTTTGGGACGTAACGAGTGTTGTGTTTCCAAAATAAAAATGTTGCATTAATTTGATATAAGTGTTGCTTATCAACATGAAAAGTATTGCATTAGTTCAGGAAGTGTTGCTTTTTTTACATAAGAAATGTTTCATTAGAAGATAAAAAATGTTGCCTTTGCAGTTGAAAAAGCGTTGCATAAACATGACCAATGCAACACTTTTCAAAAGTGTTGCTTCAGATTAAAAAGTGTTGCATTAAGCGTTGCAATGACCTAATGCAACAAGACCTGATGTAGCACTTGATTAAGTGTTGCATAAACTCTATTGCAACATTTATATGACATTATGCAACAATAGCAAAGTGTTGCTATAGAATCTAAATGTAGTAGTGAATTGAGGATTAGCAAGATTTTTAGGAGGATGCCACATACCCATTGTGAGTCTCCTACACCTCCTTTAGCTTTGTTCATTTCTCTTGTTTTCAATTACTTTTCTCTTGATTAATTGTTTGAGTCCTAGCAACACTCAAAGTACTCCCACCTCGGTCTCATTAAGGTGTCTTATATTGTTTCCACTTTTGAAAATCCAAAATGACAAACTAGTTTCATGCATTGCATACTTGTGCATGAACTCCCCCATTTTTTACACTAGAAATAGTGTCTCATTTGGTTTGGAGAAGTTCAAGCACAAGCATTGGGAGTTAATCTAAATTAGCTCTCCAACAAATAAATTCATGCATCATATAGTGTAGTGTAGTTTGCATCACTTGTGTATATGTCATATAGATTGCATTTAGTGTAGTAATCATGCATTCTCATTTAGCTTGCATAATTTCCTATCGTTTTGGCCATTGAGGATAATGCTCATACTAGTGTGAGGATGGGAAATTCTAACTTGACTTTTAAATCAAAAATTGATAAAAATTAAAAAAATTTGAAAAATACAAAAACATGACTTTTTATTTCATAAATATAAAAACCATAAAAATTTGAAAAATTGAAAAAATACAAAAACATGTTCATTCCTTTATAGTGTAGAATTGTATATATATTGTATATACTTGTTTGTTTTTTTGTTTGTCCTTCTATCACATTGATTGACTACGCCACATCCGAGACATGAGGATTATGAAGACCGCATGGTATGATCTTTCCAATCTCCTTTTTCCTCTCTATGTTAATGACTATGTGGCTTTATTTTGATTGATGCGGTTTACACCAATGTGATTGTAGGAATTGCATTTAGATTATATGACATACTAGTTGGTACAAACATATGCATTAGGATGTATATATGTTAGTTGCATCATGGCATGTAGTTGCATTTTAGGAAAAATTTTGTGAAAGCATCTATTTCGGAAGCTTAACAAGTGTATATAAGGCCCTTGTAGATACTTTTTCTTCTTAAGACTTTGCTCATTAGAATGCTTGTAAAACACCCTAGGATGTGTCATGCTAGTATCCTTTGACCCATGGATTAAGGCCTAGTCAAGAGTACCTTGTGGTGTGATAACTCCTTGGCCACCGTTTATTCCAAGGTGACGCTTGAAACCATGCAACCATCTTCCACATTCTACCACATTTTGTCAACAAAAGGGAATGGGCACAAAAATTGTTTAAATTTGAGTTCAAGCATTGAAATGAAAGTCAAAAAGTTTGCAATTGCATCAAAGAAAAGAGGAGTACCAAAAATAAGAACTCCTATGCTTCAAATATAAGCACCCTCACTACAAATGGGGTAGCTTTGAAAATGTCCAAAAGAAAATGCAAAAAGTTGAAAGTTGTCAAGTATTGAAATGCCAAACATCAAGAAATGGCAAAAAGAAATTGTTCTCAAATTTCAAATGCCACAAGAAATTTGGGGGAATAACAACAACAAAAGCAAACTCCCACATGAAACTCAAAAATCTATTGATCCCTTTTTCATCGAATCCACTTTTTATGCATGGTAGAGAGGGGACGACCCTTCTTCTTGTCTAGGCAAGAAGGAGAATTCCGCGATCCTCCAGTGTTTCTAACACCATAGGGAGTCTACTCTTGACGAAAGCATTTAACAATTGAGGACAAAGGTACCCTAGATTGACACAATTTGGAGGTGATTTATTGGTATCCTTCTAGGCTTAGTAGTTTAAATAAACCGTATCTATAATGGAGTGTGTACCCTTAGATTCCTTCCCTTGTAGAAAATATCCGCCACTTAGATGAGGAAAGTGGCTATTTCACTTTTGTAGATGCATCCATTACTTGTTTTGTGTGCTTTAATGCTTGGATGTGTCACCATTTTGGCAAGCCCCACCTTGCCTTGCAAGAAGGCATCCTACCTCATGGTTGTCTTGTTGTGAGTTGAAGGGGCGGAGTGAGACCCGCTAGTTGTCTCACATCGGCTATATTAGTAGGTTAGTTTAAATAAAGGTCCTAGTTTTGGTCACCTCTTTACTCGGTACGAGCAAAGGTTCGATTTGGGGATGTTTGATGTGACTCATATTTGAGCACATTTAGTCCCCGAATTAACCTCGTTCTCAGCTTTATAGCACATAATTGGGTCATTTACTATCTTTAGTTTCTCATTTTGCATATTCTTTGAGGTTTTGTTCCCTTTGGTAGGAAAGGAGTGCTAACCTTGCATCTATGAGGCGGAATGGAGCTAAATTGATCGCATCCAACGACCAAGCATCAAGGAGAAGACAATACTAGAAGGCCTATGTAGATAATAAAGTGAAATGGGCAATGATGAAAGGATCCTTGCATCTCCGAAATGATCCTTGCGGATTGTGAAGGGGGAAAAGAAGAGAAGTTGTCTGCCCAGGAAGGACTAAGTCGACTTGTAGGTGTTGTACCATCTAATCTATTCGGCTCCGGGACCCAAACCTTCCTAGGGATTGTAAGCTTATACACCAACTTGATCCCATCGCAACAATAAGTGCTTGCTATATAATAGAGAACATGTTTGTATGATCAACTCCCATGAATCCCCTATGAACCCATGACACCCTAGTGCCTTTAATCAATTGTTTACACTCCTTTTAATCATCTTGCTTGTTTTTATTACTCTACTTTTATATTGTTGATTAGTTTAGTTGATCTCCTATCTCAACCCAAATTGTGACACCCTAAGACACGACCATTTACGATTGAAAATCCTACATCAATACCCGTCCCTTGGGATCCGACCTTTACTTGCCTCTTTGCTAAGAGTAGTTTGTAAAGTTATAAATATTGTTTTGGTTGGTAGCTTTTGACGACGAGTTCAATCCGGACCAGCGCGTCAACACCCTACAACAGGAATCTGCGTCGAAGGTAGCAAACCCTTCTGCCAAAGCACAAAAAGAGGCAATGAAAACGAAGAACAGAGGAAAACATACCTCAATCGGGTACCAGGCAAGCCTCGACAAGCGGAAGGTGTCGTAGTCAGCCTCTCGTAACAGCAGCTCCTCACCTCCACGGCCGTGAAGGTGCTCCCCAACCTCATCAGGTGTCGACTCCTGGAACAACACCCTAGGTGGATCGGCCGGCACCACGAAGGCCTCACTGAAACATTGACGAGCTAAACGCTCGCCCAGGTACCAAACCGGCTCGATCGCCGTCTCGAGGTAGAAGCGCTGGCAGCTGCGAGGTCGCAGACGCTCCCTGACAGCAGCCGGTACGCCTGTGTAGTTCTCCCAAGGCCACCCGACAAACTGCACTCAAGGCAAAGTTAATCAACTAACTGGGGACTTTCAAGGCTACCTAGTCATCCTATGCCTATCCTTTTCTACAAAACAGAAGAGATAAGAAGCAATGACTTACATCACCAACTCGGAGGGCGTTCACCCGATGCCTGCAGTCCTTGTAAGTTAACTTGGTCGACTTCTTTCGAGCCACCGTCCAACCCCTCATAGCAGGGTAAACCGAAGGCACGTCACCCGTCGTCTTCGGGCGCAGGGGGACAAAGTACGCAAACAACCAAGCCTATAACAAAACACAGCAACCACAATTCAACCAATTTTTCAAAATTGCCAAAACTCAAAAATCAATCAAAAATCAAAATCAAAATCAAAACAAAAAAACCACAAAAATGCTCGTACCTCCAAGATGAGGCCAGGACCAACCAAACTGAGAACTCCCATCTCTCATCACCTCCGGACGAACCGCAGCGTGCAGGTAACGACAAAAAATCGCCAAAGCCGGCGTCACCCAGTCGTACTGACCCAAGGCACCCAGGTCAGCAAGTAGAGGAAGTACCTTGGGCGACAAGCGCTCACCCTTGTCACCAAAGTACGTGGTACCCAAGAAGTGCCACAACCACAACTGTGCCTCCTGCGCGTCAACTCTAGCCTCAGCCTCCGGACTTGCTAACGGCGTCGGAACAAAACCAGCCACTCTCCCCCTGAAGTGGTCCCTCACATAGGAGTTCGTTATCAGGAAAGGAGTAATGTCAGTCAACGCAGGCAAAACATTGCCGATCAAACCCGTGACCACGGCGGAAGATACTCTCTCCGTCGTCTCCGGGAACTCAACAAGCGTCTCGCCACAAGGAAGGTCCGATATCATTGCAAAGTCCTCCAAAGTGACACCGACCTCCTCAAACTCCATGTGGAACGACGACGTCGTGTCCCAGTAATGGTGCAACATGGCCCGAATCAAACAAAGGTTCGACCTAATCGAAGCCCTGTGAATCTCGCGCCAGGCAGCCACAAACGGCCCAATAGCTGACCTCTCTATCAACGCCTTCGTACCGGCCCGGAGAACGTCGTAGAAACCCTTGCAAGTCGAGAATCCTGAGAAAGTCCTCATGGTAACAATGAAATTGGGAAACAAGCAGCATCAGAACACCTATTCAGGTCTAAAAAAAAGAAACAAAAACAGCAAAAAAAAGGCAGCAGACTCACCAAGCCCTCGTGTGCACATTAAGAGATGTGAGTGTCTAGTCGCAACAACAACTGGCTACCGTCAAAGCCCTTAGCCCAAACAGGCACCGCCCGCAGGTTCACCCCCCGAGGGGCTGTAACCCGTCTAGCCTCCCAGATCTCGACGAAGACGTCATCCGCCTCCGTCTCCACTCTCCGTCTCTTCGCCCCGCGAGACTCCATGGGACGAGGAGGAGGCCTCTCAATGACCCTCGCAACATTATGAAGCCTCCGTCTAGGAATCCGATGACCCCTCCTCACAGTGCTAACCCTCCTCCCAGAGGTACCGGCCTCAGACCCCAACGGCCCCAACAACGGCCTCCTGACGAACCTCTGTAGCTCTCTCGGGTTTAACAGCCTCCTCAGTGGGCTCCTCCTCGGAAGCGCCCTCTACCACCACCTCGGGCACACTCGCCGGAATACTAACCGGCCCAGTTCCAAACAAGACTTCGAAAGCCTCCGCAACGGACCCACTGGACCCAGAACACTCACCTGCAATCAAGACAAAACAAAAACATAAGCCGAAATTTCGGCATTACGACGGCACAAAATGGACAAATCAACACAAGGCCTGTAAAATAAACAACAAAAATTCCCGACACAGCTGGGTATTTTTCACAGCTCAAAAAGGCAATTTTACGGCAATTCGGGCACAAACAGGTCAAAAAATCCAAAATACGACAACAACAAAACAACGTAATTTAATCACGTCTTAAAGTGAGCTAAACGACCGTTAAGACCTATTTCAAGACAAACTTGCTCAGTTTGAGCCCAAACAGACGCTTATTTCCTCAACATAAGACCGTCTCACAAAGGCAAAAGTTCAAATTTCAACCACAACGCCCAACGAAGGTTCAATGGAGCAAAGATGGTCTTCCCCGACTACAATGCAACCTAGTAGGGCACACAACTCAAGCAAACAAAGAAGGCATTGTGAAATAAGACGAATTTCCATCTCATTCACGTTATTCGAGCCTAGGGAGCGGAAACGGGGACCAAAATGCAAACTAAAAGCACCCCTATACTCCTAAACAGGTTTCTAACCTAATGCAATCATCGATTTCACTCAAAAGTGGGCCAAACAAAAACGCCGAAATCGATTTTTTGAAGGGTTAGTGTTTTGCCCTAATTCAATCAACAGAAAGACAAACAAATTTAAATGGATTCAAGAGGATTTACATACCTTGAGATGACATAAGGACAATGGCACAAATACAAGCGAGAAAACAAGATCAAAAATGGCAAATTTTGTGATTATCGCGTGTTTGAAGGAGGAAGACGAAGTGAAATGAGAGAAACCTGCTCTCGCGCCTTTTTACAGGAAAAAGGGGAGCCCCATTCCCTCGCAGGAAGGCTCGCCCTCAATGGGGTATTCCCTGCTTATTCAGCAGAATTTTGGGCTTTGGCCCAATTCCCACACCCCTTCAAATTTTCAACGACGACAATAAAAACCGTCATTTTTCAAATACGAACACAAATTAGCGAAATTCAAATTCACTAATTTCACAAAAATTCAACGACGGAATTAAAAATCGTCATTTTTCAAATACAAACACAAAATAGTGAAATTCAAATTCACTATTTTCACAGTTTTCAACGATGGAATTAAAAACCGTCATTTTTAAAATACAAACACAAAGTAGTGAAATTCAAATTCACTATTTTCACAAAATTTCAGCGTTGGAATTAAAAACCGTCATTTTTCAAATACGAACACAAAATAGTGAAATTCAAATTCACTATTTTCACAAAATTGTAACGACGGAATTAAAAACCGTCGTTTCTCAAATACAAAAATGAAATAGCAAACTTCAAATTCACAATTTTCACAGTTTTCAACGACGGAATTAAAAACTGTCATTTCTACAATACAAAAACGAAATAGCAAACTTCAAATTCGCTATTTTCACAATTTTCAACGACGGAATTAAAAACCGTCATTTCTCAAATACGAAAACGAAATAGTGAAATTCAAATTCGCTATTTTCACAAAATCTCAAACAAACAGCATTAAAAATCGTCACACCTTCAAACAGGATAGTGAAATTCACTACCCCTCACAAATCTCAAATCACGGGAAGACGGAATCGAAACTGTTGCCCCAAAAACACATCAAGTGGCAGAATACATATCTGCCCTTTTTTTACAACTTCCAACAAACGGCAATAAAAACCGTCACCTCTCTTCGAGATTCAAAATCACCGCCGCCCACAAGAGCCGGGCTCACAAGCTCATCTCTTTCCGGCACCACAAACATCCAATATAAACACTGAGATTCCCCTAAAGGATATCAGAAACCTCCCCACGGAGCCCACTAACTCATTGACCTCTCGAAATAAGCCAGTCCAATACGGCTATTCCTCGCGGTCGATCGTTCGACCTTCAGCATAGCTGGCAAGCTTCAAAATGCACCACATACAGCATGGCTGGCAAGCCTTAAAACGCACCGTCAACAAGGCTGGCGAGCCTCAAAACGCACCACATACAGCATGGCTGGCGAGCCTCAAAATGCACCGTCAACATGGTTGGCGAGCCTCAAAACGCACCATCTTCAACATGGCTGGCGAGCCTCGCAACGCACCACATTCAATATGGCTGGCGAGCCTCAAAATGCACCACATACAGCATGGCTGGCAAGCCTCAAAACGCACCATCAATGTAACACCCCCATACATCAAGTGTCTTACCAGGACCACCTAATACATGAGAATGCTACAATCTCGGTTACCCGAGGCAATGTATATCGAATAGACCATAAAAGAACGTACTTTAATAGATAAGTTTAAGTGATTACATAACAAAACCAACTGTAAAGTAAAGTACAACCGTTCTAAAACCAAACTACAACTAAAGTAACAAAAGTATTATGACAACACAACGGAAGACTACTATCAGACTCGTGGCAACTCCATCCCCAGCTAATCTCGCGCGCATCCATAGTATACCTTCTAGACAACTGCTCACCACTCCCGAATGGATCACCACAGTTTTTAAAACATTTAAAAGGGGTTAGTTACTGATTACACAAAACAATACAACAGAAACAGTACACAATCATCCAATTCTCCAACATAACTTCACACACCTGACTACACACTGAAGTGTGTAGTCCTGCCAGAATACCGCCGCAACAAATATTCCACACCGCCAGTGGGGGACCGCAGTCGTTCCCACCTAAGCCCCGCTCATCTCATCTGGCAATAACCCATGTTCCTTAATGTGCACATCCCCTCTGTGGCGGGTTCCACAGAGGGCGAATCAAGGGCGTGAAGCCACTCCCGCAAGTGACTCCACTCAGCCAAGGACGCACCTCGAGAACCACACACAGTTATACAATTAATTATGCAACAACAACTCCAACACCAAACCAACATGTTATAGATCACAACGACATCAAACAACCATCAACCACAACCATGTAACCAATAACTGAGTAGGAAATCCTACCTGGAAAAGCAATCACCAAGATCATCACAATCAGCTAATCAAAGTCGATCTTCAATGAAATCACTTCCTATCAAACATACAATCATAGAATCACCATCTAATAAACACAATACTCCCAAAACCCCTAATTTACCCAATTAGAGTTTCACCAAAATCAATGAAACAACATAAAAACTATACAAGGATCTTACCCTCGACACGGCGAACTCAACGGCCTAAACAACACGACGATCCGACCACCTTAGCCTTTGGGATTTGATAGTAACGCGACGAACGAAGATAACGTAACTTCTCTTCTCTTTGAAAGTTTTAGAAAAGGTGAAAAATGATAAAGGAAGTGACGGAAGGCTTAATATAATAACCTCGCGTTATTATCAAATCCCGGCTAAAACAACCCGTAAAACCAACTTACTCGATCGAGTAAGTCACTTACTCGATCAAGTTACCCTTACTCGATCGAGTGCTAGACTTACTCGATCGAGTACCCATAAGAATAACAAATATACTAACTCGATCAAGACGTAACAACGCAACTAAGAACTTAAAACAAACAAACGGAATGTTACATTCTACCACTCTTAAAAGGAACTTCGTCCTTGAAGTTTACTCCCATTCATAACATCATCATCCAATTGTCAACACTATCAAACTCATAAACATCATCACCCAATTGTCAACACTATCGAAGTATTCTCACACTCCTAGACATCACTCTACTACAAGCACGGCCATGACCTTTAATAATATCAACCACAATACAAATCCATTCTTTATTCTCCACCAAGACTCAAACTTCCCAAATCTACTACAATCATCAAACTCTCTTTGTCGCATCCTACTCCTCTTAAGATACATGTTACGTCCTCGTAACTCACAAATACTAGCTCCTTAGCCATATCTTCTCATCACCACCACATGTCAATGATAAGCGCCTATAAACTCAACACTTACAACCATTCCTATATCCAAGACTCCCTTACTATAACAGTTCTCATACCTCGATTCATTCGGCACACCACCTAACCTATACCACAAAATCCTTAGCATAAAAAATACTCCAATTGTTCCCTATTACCGCCGAAACGACATAGTCCTCTATACATGCACTTATCTCCATACTCATAACTCACGATCCACAATCGTTACACACACTCACACTAGATCCTCAAGTTCTTTTCTTTTATTACTGCAAAACTCATCCATAACTTAACATGATACTAATTCCTAACACTCTATACTCACTATTCCAATAAAAGATTATGAACCACCTGCAGCTTCCAGATCAGTATAACACATGTTCTACAAATCACTTACCATTACTATGTCAACTAACGCCTCCTCTAAAAGAAGACTACAAGTACTCTAACAACCTCTCACAACTATGTTCCATCAATAGAATATCATTATACCATGACAACAACGGAAACATACACAACTCTCTTCCATATCATACTCTACCCTTAGTCCCAAGCTGAAACTGGTAATAAACATCAATAAACAAAACAACCGTCTATCTGTCCAAATCGAAACTCGCAGGAAACAGCAGTAAACAAAACAACAATCTATGTATAACTGGTATGTACTTTCGAAAACCCGCATCATAATCATTCCGCCTACTCCACCACAACCGATGACGGCATCGCAACACCGCCACCAACAGCCGCACCGCAGCGCGAAAAATACCCGCATCTCAACACGAAGTACCGTGCCCGAATCCCACCCGAGGCACAACAACCACATCGATAGACATCACAACTTATATAATTCCCATAAATACTAACTCAGTATAACTTCCCGGACAAGAAAACTTACTCAAAACTGCTTTACTAGATCACAACGCAACATATTACACGGAATAAACAGATAAGAACCTCATGAACATCATCCCTACCATTTTAGGGAATCAACATATATCATGAATACACATACAAGTATAACTAGCCATGCCAGATCACCCAAACTATCACTTTTGAATATCATTCCATTAGGTTACCGTACCCAACATATATTACAGAACATTCAAATAACAACTTTATAACTATCACACCATACCACTTATCGTGAGGTCAGAACCTCACACAAACATTTATACACATCCTAGACCCGTAATCACATCCAACTAGTCAATCCTGATCACGTAAGTTACCACTTGATAAAGGTTACCTCTCGCCTGAGCTTAACTCGTATGCTCCTCATAACATATTCTCCCATTCGCATAACCATCACCCTCTGCCAAATATAACCATACAACTAATACTCAAATACTAGCAACTGCCTCCTAAGACCACGTCTTATACTTCCTCACAACCGTACATATGATCCCGGCCTCTACAAAATCAACCTCTTAGAATTGTTATCTTTCTTATCTATCATCACCCTTAACCACTAGTGACAACACCACAATAGAATTCCAAATAGCGAACATCAAATCCACCAACAAAATTTACCTCAACATTCTTCCCAATACTATCCTTAATTGTATCGTCATCTAACTCTCCACCAAAATCTCATATCATGCAGATACTCTACCAACTTCTTACTCCCTTAATTCCTCGAAACTTATGACTGATCATGTTGTCCTAAAACTCCTATATAACCATTAACTCACATCCTCATGATAGTATCATACATCTCGACGATTCCTTACTTCTATATCACATAACTCCGGTCAACATTTTTCTCAGCTTACTTTTATCCTTCCTTTCTCTTTACACTCAACAATACCAATTAATAGTTCATCTTCTTACTCCTTGTACCTAACTCTCTAGTAATCCAGTTACCTTTTCGTTGCTCCAAAACTCAAATTCCATTATTTCATATCAGTACCATCTCAATCTTTCTGACCATAGATCTTCTCTCATCATGCTATCACTCACAAACCAAAACTCGTTTCATACCGTTAATTGCCCAAGAAAAGCACACACTAGTTTTACCTCTTAATAATCCAAATCTCCCAAACTCACTCACTATATACAAATCCACGTCGTGACATATCTCCATCTAAGTTCACTATATACCACTCTTCTCCATCCCTCTACAACGACCTTTCATTACATATATTCTTAACCAACACAATCTAACCATCTCCCTCCATAATTCCTTACACATCTCAAGTTGCTACTATCCACATCTTTCCTTTCAATCTTTTCATTCTCACGTTCCTTACACTTACATCACTCCTTGCTCATATACACTTACCTTTACATTACTCAAATTCGTAATTATATCACTCACCACTTCTCAC